>NC_057733.1:25212808-25253986 GCF_004010195.1 Chiloscyllium plagiosum | reverse complement strand
ACTTCCTCCTCTGTAATCTGGTCATTTTGCAAGATGTCACCATCTATTTCCCTACAGTCTATATCTTCCATATCCTTTTCCACAGTAAATACTGATGCAAAATATTCATTTAGTATCTCCCCCATTTTCTGTGGCTCCACACAAAGGCCGCCTTGCTGATCTTTGAGGGGCCCTATTCTCTCCCTAGTTACCCTTTTGTCCTTAATATGTTTTTAAAAACCCTTTGGATTCTCCTTAATTCTATTTGCCAAAGCTATCTCATGTTTCCATTTTGCCCTCCTTATTTCCCTCTTAAGTATACTCCTACTTTCTTTATACTCTTCTAAGGATTCACTCGATCTATCCAGTCTATACCTGACATATGCTTCATTCTTTTTCTTAACCAAACCCTCAATTTCTTTAGTCATCCAGCATTCTCTATACCTACCAGCCTTCCCTTTCACCCTGACAGGAATATACCTTCTCTGGATTCTTGTAAATGGTAAGGTCCTGGGGAGTGTTGCTGAACAAAGAGACCTTGGAGTGCAGGTTCATAGCTCCTTGAAAGTGGAGTCACAGGTAGATAGTGAAGAAAGCGTTTGGTATGCTTTCCTTTATTGGTCAGAGTATTGAGTACAGAAGTTGGGAAGTCATGTTGCGGTGTACAGGACATTGTTGGAATATTGCGTGCAATTCTGGTCTCCTTCCTATCGGAAAGATGTTCTGAAACTTGAACGGATTCAGAAAAGATTTACAAGGATGTTGCCAGGGTTGGAGGATCTGAGCTTCACGGATAGGCTGAACAGGCTGGGGCTGTTTTCCCTGGAGAGTCGGAGGCTTATAGAGGTTTACAAAATTATGAGGGGCATGGATAGGATAAATAGACAAAGTCTTTTCCCTGGAGTCGGAGAGTCCAGAACTAGAGGGCATAGGTTTAGGGTGAGAGGGGAAAGATATAAAAGAGACCTAAGGGGCAGTGTTTTCACGCAGAGGATAGTACATGTATGGAATGAGCTGCCAGAGGATGTGGTGGAGCTGGTACAATTGCAACATTTAAGAGGCATTTAGATGTGCATATGAATAGGAAGGGTTTGGAGGGATATAGGCCGGGTGCTGGCAGGTGGGACTAGATTGGGTTGGGATATCTGGTCGACATGGACGGGTTGGACTGAAGGGTCTGTTTTCATGCTGTACGACATCACTAGCAGTAATTTAACTAAGAATTTATCCATGTCATATAATGCATTTAGAAAGACAGCCAGTATTTGACGCCATTCAAATTGGGTTTAAGTTCGACCACACCTGGAATACCATGTGCAATTAGTTCTCCAAATCTATTGTAGGATATACTTACATTGCTAGCATTATCATGAAAACTAATTAGATTGGAACCTAGGATGAGATGGCTGCCAAGAGTGAGAAGCTGAGTAAATTGTGTCCACATTCTCTGAAGTGTAGAAGAATGAGAGGTGATCTCATTAATAAAAGCATGATTGAGAAGGGGCTTGACAGGATTGTTTCTGATAGCTGGGGAGTTTAGAACAGGGAGTTACAGTTGCAGGGGATTAGGAGTGAGATGAAGGATAAATGTCTTCACCCAAAGTGTTGCAAACATTAGGAGCTCTTCGCCCCGAGTATTCTGAATGTTTCATAGTGGATTACGGTTTACCAGACTGATTCTTGGGATGGCAGGACTGACATATGAGGAAAGACTAGGTCGACTGGGCTTGTAATTGCTGCAATTTTAGCAGAATGAGGGGGGATCTCATCGGAACATATAAAATCTTGAAGGGACTGGACATGCTAGATGTGGGAAGACAGTTCTCCATTACAGGGAAGTCCAGAACTAGGGGTCACAGTCTAAAAATAAGGGATAAGCCATTCAGGACTGAGTCAGGAAGGATTTCTTCACTCAGGGGGTTGTGGGCCTGCAGAATTCATTCCCACATGAAGCTGTTGGGCCAATACATAAGAAATATTCAAGAGGGAGCTGGACTTGGCCCTTGCAGCTAAAAGAATCAAGGAATATGGACAGAAATTGGGAAGAGGATACTGAGATTGCATGATCAACCGTTGGTCATATTGAATGGTCGAGCAGGCTTGAAGGGCTGAATGGCCTACTCCTGCACCAATTTTCTATGTTTTATGTTCCTGTATTTAAGAGGGTTGGATTTTTGGTCTCTTCATTGGATGTGGGCAGTAGTTTGGAAAATGGAGTTAAGGCTCAAGTTAATTGAATAACAAAGGAGGCTTGATAATCAACCTCTTCTGTTCATTTGTAAAGCCTGAAGAGTTTCTGCAGATACTGGAAACATTTATATTACCATCATACCTGAATAGATGGTCTTCCTGAATCGATGAATTGCCAAAATTATTATTCCAGTTGCCAGTGCTCCAACAATGACAAAGACAGCTGTGAGAATTTTAGATTTTTTCCTTTCACTTTGCCGATTTGTAGTAGGTGTGTCTATAATTGGAACTGAAAATTTAGGGGAAAATTGTAATTCAATTCTAAATTCCAGCTTCAGTCCTTAAACACATAATAATCATACTTTTTATCAACAGGTTTCAAGAGTGAACAGTGTTGAGGAAAGGAATTGCAGCAGTCTTAAACTAAGATAAGTGTTCATGTGTAGTAAACATGATCCTGTAGCATTGCCTATGTTTTCAGGAAAGGGAGGGACAAAATCAATGCTTTAGAACATACATTTACTCATAATTGTTTCAGCAAATGCTATTAACTTACTTGGAAATTGGTTCCGCACCTCAATATCATTTTTTTTGAAATTGAACACAGCACACGTATAATTGCCTTCTAAGGCATTTTCCATGGCTTCGATGTGAAGTGTACTGGTGACACTGAACAGCCCTTCTGGAGTCAGAACACTATGAGTTTTAGCTCTGGCTGTGAGATTCCTTTTCTCATAAACAAACCAGTGAATCTGAGCGAGTGGATATCCAGTTGTTTCACAAATAAGGTCGGCACTTCTTATTCTTCTTGTGATATTTTGGAGTAAGGCCATTTTTGGCAAACTATATGGAGCTAAGTAAAAACACAATTGTTAATATAACGATCGGGAGGTGTAGCATAATGAGCAATTTTGCTCCTCTTTCCCCTTTAAGCAAGAAAAACCCAGTTGTACTTGGTAAAAACGATCACTTCTAGGGGTATTACAGTACCATAGAATCCTTACACTGTGGAAGCAGTGTAAGGATTCTTGATAGCCTATTTGGCCTATCAAGTCCATACCAACCCATCCAGACCTACCCTGCTACCCTGTCCCTGTAACCCCGCATTTTCCATGGCCAGTCTACCTAACCTGCACATCTTTGGCCTGTGGGAGGAAACTGGAGAACCCGGAGGAAATCCACAGAGATACAGGAAAAGTTTGTAAACTCCACACAATTGCCGCAGGCTGGAAACAAACCCAGGTTCCTTGCACTGTGAGGAAATAGTGTTAACCACTGTGCCACCTAAGACAAAGATCTTGATAGATTTAGGTTATCTTAGGTTAAGATATGTAGAATTAAGGAAAATAATTAATGTTGCCAATTTGCTGTTTTGAACTCATTTCTAACTATGTTCATTGAAACCTTTGAGGAAGCTTTAGGTTCTGCTGTCCTTTTCTTTTTATCATTTCCGTCTGATTTAGAAGTAGTTGGTCTATATAATTTGCATATTTTGCTACAGCACATCTGAATCTTATATTGCTGGAAATCATGACAGATTTGCACTGATAATGTAGCTTACTTACACGATTTTTAGTAATCGGAAAATTTACAATCAATTAACTGGTAATGCATACATGCACAAAATTTGGAATATTTTTAAAAAGAGACAAATCAATTATTCATTCAAGCCATAATTATTAGAGTAAAAAGCATTAATTTCCACATGACTATTTTGCTGTATTACATCATTTTACTGAAAGACTGGTTGTCACTCTGCTAACTGAAACAAGATATAGTATTAGCTTGTCTCAATAGGAGTCAGTTTTGAACTGGAGGCAGTTTCTTCCTTCGACAATGCATCTGGCATTTCAATGCTGCTGTGTAGGAATGTTCAGCATCAAAAGTGTTGTCTTTGAGATGGAATACATTATAGCACACCAGGAGACAGATATGAGGCCATGACAAAGGAGAAGGCGCTGGGGAAGCTAAAAGATCTGAAGGTGGATAAATCACTCAGACCAGATGAACTACACCCCAGAGTACTGATGGAGATACTAGGAGAGATTGTGGAGGTATTGGTAGAGATTTTCAGGAATCACTGGAGTCAGGGAGTGTCCCTGAGGACTGGAAAATGGTAACACCCCTGTTTAGGAAGGGAAGGAGACTGAAGACAGAAAACCAAATGCCAGATAGTCTGAGCACCATTGTTAGTAAGAGTTCATTATGAAGGATGAGATTACAGAGTAATCTTGGAAATGCACAGTAAAATAAGGCTGAGTCAGAACAGCTTTGTCAAGAGAGATTATGCCTGACAAAATTGTTAGAATTTCTTTTAAGAATTTGAAATGTGAAAACAGGCCATTCAGCCCAACAAGTCCACACCAACTCAATCCCTGTAACCCTGAATTTCCCATGGCCAATCCACCAAACCTGCATGTCCTTGGACTGTAGGAGAAAGCCAGAGCACCTGGTAGAAACCTATGCAGGCAGGGGGTGATTGTGGAAACTCCACACAGTCACCTGACACTGGAATTGAAACCAGGTCCCTGGTGCTTTAGAGGTAGCAGTGCTAACCATTGAGCCACTGGGCTGCCCATTAATGGCTTTCCTATTGTGACGAGGCCTTGTGTTTCACTGGGGTACACTGGAATTGAGGGGAAATGTGGCGAGAGTGTGATTGGACTAGGGAAGGATTTGCGCACAGATCAGTGTGAATTCTTTAATTAAGTCATGAGAAAGTTAGACAAAGGAAAGCAGTGGATGTGATCAATTCAGATTTCCAAAAGTCTTTTGACAAGTTGTCACACAGGAGGCTGCTAAATAAGGTAAGAGGTGTTAGAGGCAAGGTGCTGGCATGGATAGAGGATTAGCTGTCTGGCGAAAGGCAGACAGTGGGGATAAGGGAGTCTTTAGAATAACAGTCAGTGACTAATGGAGTTCTGCAGGGGTCCATGTTGGTATCATAATTATTCATGTTACTCTTTAACAATCTGGATGAAAGAATTGAACATCTTGTTGCTAAGTTTGCAGGTGACACAGTGAGAGGTGGAGGGACAAGCAGTGTGGAGGAAGCGGGGAGGAATTGTACAGCTAAAACAGTGGGCAAAGAAGTGGCAGATGGAATACACTGTGGGCAAGTGTGAGATTATGACAGGAAGAATAGAGGTGTACACTATTTTCTAAATGTGGAAAGACTTTGGAATTCTGAAGCACAAAGAGACTTAGGAGTCCCAGTTCAAGATTCTCTTAATGTTAACAAGTTAACATTAACTTGCAAATTCAGTTGGCAGTTGGGAACAGTGTTAGCATTCATTTAAAGATGGGTAGAATACAAGAACAGAAATACACTGCTAAAGCAGTATAAGACTCTGGTCAAACTTATGGCAATGCTGTCACTTTAAAAAGGTTATTTTGTCCTTGGTTTTCTGAAGAGAGGTTGTAAAGGCAGAGGTGCCAAAGAGTCTAAGGGGTAACAGTTTAACTATGGAAAGGGAGTGGTCAGTTCTCCCAGTTCAGGCTTTCTAGTTTTTTTTTAGCTGTATCAGTCACAGGATGTGTGAGTCCAGAAGAGTTGCAAGCTTCAGAAAAGGATTCCTCTGATTTTATCTGAAATCTCTCTCTGGATGTTATTCCCTCCTGCCTCAAACACAAGAATCTGTGTTTGAATTTACCCTTTTGCCAAGGGATATTACTATATTGGAACAGTTAATTGGTAATAGTTACTGTATAGGATTGGTTAAGTTTTCCAACAGTTAAGTTATTCTAAATCCTGCTTTCTTTTGTTCGTGTTTTACCTGTAGTGTTTAAATAAATTGTTTTGCTTAAAGCTGAGTGGTTTGGCTAGTTGCATCACACGTGGAACACTCACTTCACAATGGCCTTTAAAATTAAAAAAAATTAGGGTCTAGGTTACCTTGTTAAAACATTTTTGGGGTTCTGGTCTGGTCCATAATAAACCGCATTTGAAATATTCTCAGCGGTGTTGGACCTTGTATCTAAGGAAGGATGTGCTGGCATTGGTAGGAGCCCAGAGGAGGTTAACAAGAATGATCTTGGGGATGAAGAGCTTGTCATATGAGGAGCAGGTGAGGACTCTGTGCATGTTGCGTTTATTCGACTGGGGGAAGTCTCAGTGACACCTACCGACTACTGAAGAGGATTGCTTAGAGTGGATGTGGACAAGATGAATGAGAGATTAGGACCTGAGGGCACAGCCTCAGAGTGAAGGGATGAACTGAGATAGGGAGAAACATCTTTCGCCAGAGAGTGGTGAATCTGTGAACGTCTGCTGCAGAAGGCTGAGGAGGCAAGTCACTAAATGTATTTAAGATAAAGATAGATAGATTTTTAGTTAGTAACAGGATCAAAGATTATGGGGAGAAGGCAGGAGAATGGGGTTGAGGAACATATCAGCCATGCTGGATTTAGTGGAGCAGATTTGATGGGCCAAATGGCCTAATTCTGCTTCTACACCTTATAATCATATGGAATATTAGATTGAAACCAGGAACTATTTTCGCAGGTGGGTAAGAAATATTTTGGCCACTTTTCAGAGATCAATAGAAGCTTCCACATTAGGATTTGTTGTTCAAGTGACGCCAGCAAAAATAGAATTAATCCAGACATTTGTCTTTCATCAAACTACTCTAACTGTGAGTTGGTTATTGAGATTCATTACATAAAAACATTGTCTGCACCTCTACTCATTATTACCATGTCCTATTAGGATAATCATGCTATCAATACATCCTCCTGTACCTTCTAATGTAGAAATACATTGTGAGATATTGCTGGGGATAGAAACCATGCTACAGAAATGCATGGCCTTTCTTTCCTGTCTTAACTTGATTCTCACTATAACTTGCTGTTTGTCCATCTCACACGTTAACTTTTAAGGGTGAGAATAAAACTAGAATTTGTTATTAATTACTTGCAACAAATATTCTACAACGAATGCAGTCACCTACCTTTGACATTCAATTTAATCTCATGCAATCTGTGACCAATAGCTGTCTCCAAAAAATATTGATATGTCCCATTATCTGACACCTGTGTGTTCTGGATCACCAGTGAGATGTCTTGAGATCCTGGGTGAAGTAATTTAATCCGACCCTGAACTTCACTGACATTTTTTGTGAAGTTAAACACAATTTTTTCTTTTCCATCATTTTCCTTTTTCCAAAGTTCAATGTGTGCTGAATTGATACTTGAATCTGAATTCAATGTGCATGGTAGTTTGGTATCTTCATTAAATATTCCTGTCACTGAAGACTGACAATTTAATATCACAAAATCTGAAAAAAAGAATAATTTTCATTCACTCATCATACGTCAGTGAGAATCAATATTCAATGGAGCTACATATTAAGAAGCAGCTCGGTACTTACCAAATACAGATGGTATGTTGCATAAGATGACAGGAAGGAGTCTTATTGTAGAGTATGAAACCATTTCCCCAGATTGAGTTCCAGTTAACCTAAGGACAATCCAAACAAATCAGTAACACTCTAATCCACTCTACGCTTTACTATCCTTTGTTTAAAGAGTTAGGTTTTAACTGGAATTCAAAATTGTTAAAATTAAAAATCACATCAGATATGTTTGTATTGCTTAAACACTTGATCTTTATGTAAATGTTGAAGTTAAAAATCACACGACACCAGGTTATAGTCCACCAGGTTTATTTGGAAGCTTACGGAGCACTGCTCCTTTGTCAGGTAGCTAGTGGGGCAGGATAATAGGACACAGAATTTGTAGCAAAAGATCATAGTGCCATACAGTGATGTGATATATTGAGAAAACTTAGATTGCAGTTAAGTCTTTCATCTTTTAGAATGGGTTGCAAGTTTGAATTCATTAATATGTAAATCCCAAAACTTCTTTCAAGTCACATTCCTAGTCAGGGAACACATCAGCAGTTAGGGACATTCAATCTTTGATCTTCGGGTGACCATCCTCCAAGGTGGACTTTGGGATATGCAACAGCGCAGAATCGCCGAGCAGAGGCTCTTAGCCAAGTTCAGTACCCATAAGGATGGCATGGTTTCATGTCACACTACAGGTGATCCCATTACACTATACATCCCACTACACTATACATTCTCTCACACATATACACACACACTCTTACATGCTCACACTCACGCAGACTATCACATACACATGCTTTCTCCCATGCACACACCATCTCACAGGCAGATACTGTATCTTCTAATGTACACACTCTATTAAGCATGCACACATACACACATTCTCATACACACACATACGCTCACACTCTCTCTCATACACACACTCCCGCACTCCTCCACATGCATGCACATACATACATGGGTCGACGGGGTGAATTTGCATTTGCAAAATTGTATTTGCAGAGATATTCTATTTTGTTCAAAAAGCACACAATCTGTAGGCAGTCAGTCCATGTGACAGTTTATAAATTCCTACTTTGGAAATAGAACCAATCTGACTCAAGATTAGAATATAGACAGACTCTAACAGTACACCTTTAATGCATTGTCTCAGCTGAGATGTCACCTTAAATGATCTCAAGAATGTGATTTGACAGAAGTTCAGGGATTTACATATTAATGAATTGAAACCTGTAACCCATTCGAAAAGATGAAAGACTTAACAGCAATCTAGGTTTGTTCGTTATGTCACATTGGTGTATGGCACTATGATCTTTTGCTATAACTTCTGTGTCCTATAATCCTACCCCACTAGCTACCTGACAAAGGAGCAGTGCTCCATAAGCTTGTACCTTCAATTAAACCTGGTGGACTATAACCTGGTGTTGTGTGATTTTTAACTTTGTCCACCCCAGTCCAACACCGGCACCTCCACATCGTACATGTTAAAGATGTTTCTAAAAGTCAAACTGTTCTTTGTCCCAAATAAAAACGCATCAAGCCCAGGCTCAAACTTATCCAAGTCATCATTCAAAATCCGATACCTGGAGAACTGCTGAGTTCTCGGTCCAGGGATCTCGGTCCAAAAGCAGCTCAGCTGAACCCGGGGATCTGCGGGGAGCGAGTGCAGCTCAGAGCTCGGTCCACTGCCCAGTCTGGGAAAGAGCCCGGCTCCTGGTGTCCAGTGTTACAGCAAACAGGGAGCAACGGTCATATTTCTGTTCACCATTTTTCTGTTCACTGCTCCGTTCAAAATGAACTCTGCAAGCAGCCGGTTCTCCCTCCGTTTTCTCTTCCTTATTTTCTTTGTAACTTTTAGTTTCGATATGACTCATCCCTCTCCAAAGAAAAGTATTCCGGGTGAACAGAAAATATCCGCCAGCAATATTGTTCATCGGGCTTTCGATAAACTCTTCGGCCCTTTACTTAATTTTCCACAAAATATCAGGATTGAAAGATCCAATCTTGAACTATTCCAGGAGACGAAACTGGGAGCAACTGTCGCTGGGAAATACCCGGCTGTGTTAACTTCAGGCGACTTGTTCCTGCTGGGGAAGTTTGTACTGTATTCTGTCCATCCGTACTTTCCCTATCTCTGGAGATTAGTTCCGAAATGTGCTAAAGGAGCACTCCTAATCTTTTACTCTTCCTCAAACGATGGGTTGATCTTACGTTTTGGGGATATACCCTAAACTCCGTGCTTTTGCTGATTCAAGTCAGCATCAGATCAACCCTTGGACCCGCCTCGCATTTTCCAGATAAATGAAAGCCGATTTCTTGAAAATGACGTTCATTAATCTTGTGGTGTATATGGTTTCATTTATAACATTGATTCTAATCTGCGAATTGCTTAATGCTTAGAGAATACAATTTCAGCGTGAAAGTGGAATATCAGTCTTCATTGGGTTAGATGTCCTTGGATTTAAGAAACCCGAATTTTATAAGGTGGTTGGTAAACTGTTCAAAATTTAACTTCTCAGTTCTGAAGAAGGGGTCACGGGACTCAAACTATTAACTCGGTTTCTCTCTCCACAGATGTTGCCAGGCCGGCTGAGTTTCTCCAGCATTCTCTGTTAGCTTCAGATTCCTTAAATCTATGGAATTAGCATGCTTTTATGAAATTATTCAGCTTTCTATATTGAAAAGTAAATCGAACCACAGACTGGTGTCCTCTGCATTGTGTTCCAACCAGACCCTCGGTGAAATTCCCAATGACCGAGAGTTCCAGAAGGGAATACCCCAAACTGTAAGTTTCCCAATAAGGAGGAATCAACTGTTTCCCCTTCTTTCCTCACACACCACCTTGTTGCACAAAGATTAATTTAAAAAGGATTCTTTCCCTTGTGGATATCTTTCTTTTAGACTTACATACATTTATGTTTTAAAATGAGCCAATTTAATCAGGCTTTATTGAATTAGCAAGGAGTGAGTTTATTAATTATCAAATAGTCTGTGAAGAAATAGTAAGTCAACACATATATACGGCCAAGAAATAAGAGGTTGGTTCAAAAGATAGAAATTTAAGAATAGGGTCAGTTTCTGAATTATGCATAAAGAGCAGGTAGTTAGACATTGCAGCTGTTGCAGTAAAGGTTACCAGTAGCAAAGCAGTTGAAGGATTGGTTTTGTGATCTTTAATTTGTCGATTGGTTGAGATTCTATAGTTCTGATTTCTTTTGATCATAATAGAATTTCAGCATTCTGAGTGAGAATGAATCCTTTTGATGTTCTCATTTCCTTTATAATTGGATTGCAGCACTCGGAATCAGAAAAGATCTTCACCTGTAATGCAGGGGTAACCAGTTAATCGTTCTCTGATTGTGACTTTCATAACATGCTAACCCTCAAACCCAGACTTATAGATGCAAAACCAATCAGTTTGACTACCACACTCCAGTTGAGCTGAAACCAGCTTTGGCAAATAGGGTTAATAAGAATCCAAAAGGTTTTTGTGAATAAATAAGGGCAAAAGGATAACTAGGGAAAGAATAGGGTCCCTCAAAGATCAGCAAGGCAGCCTATGTATGGGGCTGCAGGAGATGGGGGAGATACTAAGTGAGTATTTTGCATCAGTGTTTACTGTGGAAAAGGCCATGGAAGATATAGAATGTGGGGAAATAAGTGGCAACATCTTGAAAAATGTCCATATTACAGAAGAGGTGTGCTGGATGTCTTGAAATACGTAAGTGTGGATAATTCCCCAGGACCCGATCAGGTGTACCATAGAACTCTGTAGGAAGCTGGGGAAGTGATTGGTGGGCCTCTTGCTGATATATTTGTATCATCAATAGTCACAGATGAGGTGCCAGAAGACTGGAGGTTGGCGTGATGCCACTACTTAAGAAAGGTGGTAAGGAAAAGCCAGGGAACTATAGTCTGGTGAGCTTGACATCAGTGATGGGCAAGTTGTTGGAGGGAATCCTGATGGACAGGATTGTCATGTATTTGGACAGGCAAAGACTGATTAGGGAGAGTCAACATGGGTTTGTGTGTGGGAAATCATGCCTCATGAATTTGATTGAGTATTTTCAAGAAGTAACAAAGAGGATTGATACGGGCAGGGCGGTAGATGTGATTATATGGACTTCAGTAAGGCGTATGACAAGGTTCCCCATGAGAGATTGGTTAGCAAAGTTAGATCTCATGGAATACAGGGAGAACTAGCCATTTGGATACAGAACTGGTGCAAAGGTAGAAGACAGAAGGTGGTGTTGGAGGGTTGTTTTTCAGACTGAAGGCCTGTGACCGGTGGAGTACCACAAGGACCGGATCTGGGTCCACTGCTTTTCGTCACTTATATAAATAATTTGGATGTGAGCACAGAAGGAATAGTTAGTAAGTTTGCAGATGGCACCAAAATTGGAGGTGTGGTGGATAGTGAAGAAGGTTACCTCAGAGTACAACAGGATCTTGACCAGATGGGCCAATGGGCTGAGAAGTGGCAGATGGAGCTTAATTTAGATAAATGTGAGGTGCTGCATTTTGGGAAAGCAAATCAGAGCAGGACTTATACACTTCATAGTAAGATCCTGGGGAGTGTTGCTAACAAAGAGACCTTAGAGTGCAGGTTCATTGTTCCTTGAAAGTAGAGTCGCAGGTAGATAGAATAGTGAAGAAGGCATTTGGTATGCTTTCCTTTAATGGTCAGAGTATTGAGTATAGGAGTTGGGAGGTCATGTTACAGCTGTACAGGACAATGGCTAAGCCACGTTTGGAATATTGCATGCAATTCTGGTCTCCTTCCTATTGGAAAGATGTTGTGAAACTTGAAAGGGTTCAGAAAAGATTTACAAGGATGTTGCCAGGGTTGGAGGATTTGAGCTATAGAGAGAGGCTGAATAGGCTGGGGCTGTTTTCCCTGGAGCGTTAGAGGCTGAGGGGTGACCTTATAAAGGTTTATAAAATCACGAGGGGCATTGATAGAATAAATTGACAAAGTCTTTTCCCTTGGGTTTAGGGACTCCAGAACTAGAGGGCATAGGTTTAGGGTGAGAGGGGAAAGATATAAAAGCGACCTAAGGGGCAACTATTTCATGCATACGGTGGTGAGTGTATGGAATGAGCTGCCAGAGGACCGAAGGGTCTGTTTCCATGCTGTACATCGGTTTTATAGGGACCAAACAGAAATCTGGGCTAGCCCACCTATGAATAATGTAAATTAAATGGGCAAGGAAGAAAATCAAATGTCTCCATCATAATTTTCCCAAGCTGTCTATGTTCAAGAGTTGCTGGATGGATTGGAAAGCAGCATGTTTTATCCCATTGTTTTAGAAACAATTGACGTTAAAGTAAAGAAAAATTGGAAGCTATCAGTTTAACAGGAAACATTGCAAACTTGTCATTGTCATTAGAGACAGTGGCTGAACACTTCAAGATGTATCCCTTGAGTCATTGTGGATAATGGAGGATAGATTATATCTGACTAATCTAGTCAAACATTTCAAGGAAGTCATTGCCATAACAGATAGAGAAGTTTCCATTAATATTGTCTACATGGACTTCTAGAAAATAGTTGATGGTTACATGCAGAAGTATCAGATCTGGGAGTATGGTGCTGGAAAAGCACAGCAGGTCAGGCTGCATCCAATGTGCAGGAGAATCGACGTTTTGGATATGAGCCCTTCATTGGGAATGAGCCTCATTCCTGATGAAGAACTTATGCCCGAAATGTCGATTCTCCTGCTCCTCTGATGCTGCTGGACCTGCTGTGCTTTTCCAGCACCACACTCTCGACTCTGATCTCCAGCATCTGCAGTCCTCACTTTGTCTTCTGCAGAAGTATCAGCAAAGTTGGAAGAGTGAAAACTTAGATGCAACATTTTAATAATAGTCAGGGGATTGTTGATAAACTATAGTTGCAGAGGATACTTTATGTTTGGTGAGACATAACTAGCCATTTACTCCAGGAATATAAAGCAAAGCTTCAGCTTCTCAATATTTATATCAATAACCTGGGCAAAATGCCAAACCTGTTCCAGTGAAGCTTCCAATTGTATGCATGATGACGGGATAAAATTTCAGTCATTGCTCACTCCAAAATTGTCATTGTGGTCCAAATCTTCCAATAGGTGTAGTTGAATTTGTGGAAGTTACCCAGGAGTAGAAATTTCAGATATCAATTACCCATCTTCTGGAATCAGAGTTAGAGTCAGTGACTTTGGAGGAATAATTGTTAGCCAGAATAAATGTGGCTCTCACTCCCAGCTAATGTTAAAACTGACACATCCAGCTCACCACTGACACTGCCAGATTGTATCTCCACCAACTGTCCCCAGATACCTGACCCATCCTCCTGGGTCCATCAACACCCACAAACTAACACCTGACACCACCTGGATCTGAACTCTACACGTCAATACGATTCCAATTCCTGATGACTCACATGGATATTGAAACCCCCAATCCTAACTTGAACCCTGACTTCCCCCCAAACCCAATAGATTCCTCCAACATCCACCTCTCAGATCACAACCACCCAACATGGGTGGCAGGGCGGCTCAGTGGTCAGCACTGCTGCCTCATAACGCCAGGGACCCTGGATTCGATACCTGCCTTGGGCAACTGACTGTGTGGAGTTTGCATGTTCTCCCCGTGTCTGCGTGGGTTTCCACTGGGTGCTCCGGTTTCCTTCCACAATCCAAAGATGTGCAGGTCAGGTCAATTGGCCATGCTATATTGCCCATAGTGTTAGGTGCTTTAGTCAGAGGTAAATATAGGGGAATGGGTCTGGGTACATTACGCTTTGGAGGGTCGGTGTGGACTTGTTGGGCCAAAGGGCCTGTTTCCATACTGTAGGGAATCTAATCTAAAAAAACCACCCACCACTGCACTGCATGCCTCAGCCATCTCAGACCCTACTCCTACCCATCTGGTACTGGTAGTACCCACAACCTATAATATTATTCCTCTAACCACATGCCAGCTGCACCACTCACAGTTACACACCAACACCCAAACCCCTCGCTTATTGTAAAAATTTACCTTCCCTCAGTAGTCAAACTGGCTTTAGGCACTTCAAACCACAGAATATAGCAATTACTGCTGAAAAAAAAGGCGCTGATTCAGTGCTGATCCACTCTGCTGCTGCCTGTGTGGATTTGCTGAACTGGACTGGTCTGCATCGCTTCAGCTGGGAAGGCTCTTGTCTCAAATTCTGTCCTGAAAACTCTTCTGGATGTTGGTATGTCATGACATACTGGAGTAACACACTGGAAATCCAGCCTCATTATTCCCAAAAACATTGCAAAAATTAAACATTTCATCAAAGTAAGTATGCAAAATTCCCATTTATCTGTCTCTCTAGAACCAGGCAAACAGAAAATATGGACCAGGATTCTATATTTAATATGAATGACTGTTTATTTAAAAAAAAGACTTGACACAGGTATGCAACAATGAACTGCTGACATATAACTCTAATAGTTAAAACTTGAACCCCCTTACAAAAGTATCTCAACATTCACATACAGACAGTCAAAAAAAATTGGTGTCATGGGTGTGGGGTGTTCAATAGCCTGCATCCACAGGATGTATTAAGATGATCCAATTGCTGGGCAGGATTTGCTGTTCTTCAATTTTTCTTCATCAGATATTATTCACTTCTTTGTGAACGGAATGGAGAGACCTGTTCATAAATTATAAAGTTTACTGGTTAAAAGCAACAGTTTACAGCAACTGGTGAGGGAAAATAAACTCTCTTTCTTCAGGTTTCAAATATGTTCTCCTGCAGACAGACAAACCACCTCCTCTTCCAGATGACCTGAAGATCTCTGGCAATGTTGTTCATACCCAAACCTAGTTCGGCTACCCAGAAGCCAATGATAACTTTTATAAGGGGCTTTGAGATTTAACGAGTAGAGTCATTGGCTGGCAGAAGGCCTTTATCATCCAGAGCTGGTCAGAACTTCTCGAACCAATCAGCTACTTGTTGCTGACTGAATCTTATGTGTACACATTCCCTGGTGCCAGCCTCTCTGCTTCCTCCACTGCTGAAACAAAGCAGCAATGTAAATACCACTGAGAATGTGTTTCAGTAACTTCCTTTCAAAATTTGCCATGATCCCTTCCACATCCTTGGTTTTTAAAACAGCCATTTTATCACTTCAGTTCACAACCAAAAATGCAGAAAAGTAGAAAGATATATTTTTTATAGTGAGGCAAAATTTTGTCTGATCTGGGTCAGAAATAGGGATTCCTACACAGATCAGAAGTTTAGAACCATTAAATTCCAAGATTCCAAGATATCCGTTGGACACTGACATTTGCAATGAAACACTAACAGAAAAACTTCCACTCCAGTTTGCTGGGAATGAAAAGTACTTAATCTGAATTTATAACTAAAAACTTCTGAACATGGTGTCGGATTATTGCAAAACGTTTTATTTTATGAATCATCACAACTATTTTTGTCATGAAAAGTCGACTACAATTCCAAGAAATCTAACCATGCAAATAACAAGGACAGTGGTTTTCATTAAATGTAGTTATAACTGTATTGTGATTATAACAATTTTTCTCAGTGGTCATATGGAAAATTATTTTCATATTTTTCATGATTATTCTTGCATACCTTTTAGAAACAGGTAAATTTCTACGAAGTGTTTTTTTAACATCATTTGATACAATGTTTTCACAGAAATTGCATTTAGTAGAAAATTGATTAATAAGATCAATGTCATTCCAGGCCGTCTTCAGTCTGCATTATCCGTTGGAAATAAAGTTTGTTCGTAAAAGGTAAGGCCGTCCTTCTTATTTCAGCTTATATATCCAGAAAGAGTTGCTTATCTATTAAATTAGGTGACGCTGATTCTTTTCGCTCGTATGAATGCTTTAGAGAAAATGAAGGATTCAAGTAACTTATGTTAGCAATAGTTATGCAATCATGTACAACATTATGTATCAAATAACAGTCTACAGCAGATAAACTCTAGCTGTTCTATTAGTGTTTATCAAAACTTTTTTTAGTTTTATGTAGTGGAATCATCTACAGTGCGGGAAAAGGCCATTCAGCTCACCAAGTCCTCACCAAACCTCCAGACAGCATCCCAACCAGATCCATCCCCTCACTCTGTCCCCATTACCGTGCATCTCCCATGGCTTAATTCACCTGACCCGCACAACCCTGGAGCCTATGGGGCAACTCTTCTGGCATGGCCAATCTACCTAACCTGCACATTTTTTGACTGTGGGAGAAAACCGAAGCACTCGACAGAACCCCACAGAGGCACAGGGAGTGCAAACTCCACACAGTCAATGACTCAACATTGGAATCAAACCTGCTGTGAGGCAGCAGTGCTAACCACTGTGCCAAACATGGCTTGGAAAATAACAGATTGTCAATTAAAATTAGTCCCCTTTAGCTCCTGAAAGCTTTAATATCTCTGGTGAACATCTCTGGTGAAAGTGAACATCTCTGGTGGACAATTCCAATGTCAAGTAGAGAGGAGTTAAGATCAAATGTAATGGTTAAAATTAGATCAATTAATCTCAGCCAGCTACCGGGGACACTGCAGTTACAATGTAGTGCTTTTTCAGCTAAAGTAAATGAAATTCAAACACGGTTCCATTTGTTGATTATTACCACTGACTCCAGTTGGAATATCCTTTTCATTCACTGTGCAGTGCTCCCTGTCTCTGTCCCTACCTCAATCCAATTGCTGCAGTAATTCTCATACCCACTTTAGTTTTCTGCAATCTCGACTATCCCAGTGCTTTCTCAGCTGGCCACATGTCTTCCATCCTCCATAAATGTCCAGTCATTTTGGCCTCCGTGAATCAACTAAAATCAAATACTGCCCACTCATCACCCATATGTTCCCTGATTTACACTGGCTCACAATTCTCAGTTAAAAGTTTTAAGTTCATGTTCAAATCCTTTCCTATCTTCAAGCCTTCATATCCATGTGATCCCTTCCATCCTTAAAGCCTCTGGAATGCTACAATGCACCAGTTCTAGTTTCTTGTGCATTCCCAATTTTCACTGTCAATGATGGTTGGGCCTTACTGTATTGACCCATACATTGAGGAGAGGCCACTTTGACAGGTACGGAGGATAGTGCAATTTTGCACAGTTGGTAGAATGTAATGGTGGGCTTTCCCAATTCCACCCCCCCCCCTCCCCATCACACCATCCAGAGACAGACAGCCTTCCTGCTTAGGCCAGCTGCACATGTGTATGACAGAATTTGAGTGGGGTTGGAGATGGTGGGTGCTCAATGTGAGATGAGACCCAGTGAGGAAACTACATCCTCCGCCCAATTTTTGCCACTGTGAGCCAAGCTGGCTTACCTGTTGCACGGTGGCACAGTGGCTAGCACTGCTGCCTTACAGTGCCAGAGACCCAGGTTCAATTCCCACCTCAGGCAAATGTCTGTGTGGAGTTTGCACATTTTCCCTGTGTCTGCGTGGGTTTCCTCCCACAATCCAAAAATGTGTAGGTTAGGTGAATTAGCCATGCTAAATTGCCCATAGTGTTAGGTGAAGGGGTAAATGTAGAGGCATGGGTCTGGGTGGGTTGCTCCTTGGAGGGTTGGTGTGGACTTGTTGAGCCAAATGGCCTGTTTCCACAATGTAAGTAATCTAATCTAATCATAACCTCCTCTATGGACAGGCTAGCAACAACCCTGATGTGGTCTAGGTTTTGCCTGCCATCAAACCAACCACCCTCCCACTGAGACACCCAACCCACCCAAAAATTACCGGCTGGTTGGGGGCAAGAGGGAATTTGGAATGGCCAGCAGAGTAACTTATTCCGACCCTGGTTTTCAAACATTAGCGTAATGTATTTAAACATTGAATTAAAATTGGTGAAGGAAAACAGAATCTTAAGCAGCAACAATTCTGCTTTTACCATGAACAAAATGGATATAATACCTTGACGAATTTGCTTGATGAAAACGCCACCAGAAGTGCCAAAAGTATTAAAAGGACTATGATTAATCCCAGAGATAAATGAATACCAAAAATTGTTCTGATCTTTTCTTCCTTTGACTGAGAGAATGTTTCATTGTTGGGACACTCCAATCCTGAAATCAGACATGCATGATTGAGATCTTTTGATTACCGAATTTATATCATGCACTCCTAAAGCTTTAATTCAAACACCAGTCATTGAGATCAGAATGGAGCAAATTATATTAAATTGTGAGTTTAAATGCCCTGAGTTAATTGCATTAAGTGCTGACTACAACTAATTCCATTTTGGAATTTCTGCCATATGACTAGATGTTGCTGTTGGCCACATTGTCATAAGTGGCATTCAATCAACAAGAAGTATTCAGACACAGGAAACAGGAAAACAAATGACAGGAAGTTATTGAATGTTAGCAGCATGTCCACCTGGCAGCCAAACATGCTGAGTCAGGACAAGAGCTTGTTGTCTGAATCTGCTAATAAGAAGCAGAAATTATTTACTAATTTACTAAGGTCTTAAATATAGAAAAATTCTTGTAGTCTAACTTATGCAACAGATACTCCATATTTTAATAAGCAGAGAAGAAAGACATTTTGATGTTGGTATTGGTTCAGTTTGATTCATGTTGTGCTTTGTCAGGGGACGAAGTATTGCTTAGTAACAAATTAGTATCCCATTAGATGCTGGGTTCACTATTGCTGAGAGATTGCAAATATAATTTTAAAAACTGACTGTGTAATTTCCTGTAACCTGCATGTCACATGGCAATCAAATGCAGTTTTAAGTTAATAATGACGTTAACTGATCTCAAACTCCATCTTAGCAGCTGAGAGCTTCTGGCTCTACTCTGCATTGTAATAGACACCTCTTTAAAATAGCTCTAGCTCCAAGCTGGGACCCTGTTCTTTTCTCCATTGACATCACTAGCCATTAATGTCCACTCTGAGCAGTCTGCTCTATACATGCTCACATCAGATCAAGAGCCATTGAGCCTTCCATCACCTTGGCCATATTGTTGAGTTTCTAATCTCGCTTAGTCCGAGACTTAAGTCACCGGATTTGAGGGAGTTGAGTTTCTTGCCATATTGAATCGCTCAGAAATTTAGGACAGTGATCTAAGCAACTTTCTTAAGAGCTTCAGGAGTACAGAAAATGATTCCATACATTTTTTAAAAAGCATCACATTTACAAAATGACAGTGATTAATGCTTTTATTAATAAATCTATATAATGGTAATCATTTTTCTGACACTATTAACTGACACTGGTTCCAACTACAGAAAAACAAAAATCAGGCTGGGTGGTGTAGATCCAATGAAAATGAAATTAGTGCGCATGAAAAATAATTCATTTTGGCATGTACTTGGCTTTATAAACAAAATCTCTACCAAGGGGATTTCTGAATCAGTTAGGGAAAGTGGAGTTTGAATTTTTTGTGCTGCTCATGGTGAAAGCTGTTAATGCCTGGGACTTGAACATTACCCAACTTTCTCCAGCCAGTAACATATTGGGAAGTTCCACACTAAATACAGAATATATATTTATACCAAAGCACTATGTTTTGTGTTCCATCTCAATGAAATGCATTCACTTAAAACTCAGGAGTTTATTCCCTTGCTGTACTTGCTCATTGCTATATTACCTTCTGCAGCCAATAATAATATCTCAATTAAAAGTTATAGCTATTAATTTAAAGAGATGCTGATTTGTTATAACATTTACTATCTGCCTTCAATCATCAGAGAAGCTAGTACCTTGGAATTTCCTTACTTTAGATTAGTTTTAACATTTTTTTCCAGCTGTCTGCCTTGAAGAAACAAGCAATGTTAAATAGTGCTCTACGTGATGTGGAAACAGTTTGGGTAGAAATGAGAAATTAAAAAGGCAAAAATCTTGTGGAAGTGGTATACAGATCCCTTACAATGGTTGCATTCTTAGCTTTATTTATTTATTTTTCAATTTAATACTAAGAAGGACTGCAATGTTTAACTTAAATTTTACTTTTTTCAATAATAAGGGTGACTGTTACGTTTAACTTTTAACTTTGTTCCTTATTTCTTTCTACCTTGGTTTTTGTACTAAGATGGCACAGTGTGTGGCCACATTGAAACCTTTTCACTGTGCTCCTGTACTTGAGTGCATGTAACAATAAAGTCTAAATCTAAATCTAAATATCCATCAGCAACCACATTTATGAGGGAGAGGATAAAACAAGAAATAATGAGCGCTTGTCAGAAGGTGCTGAAAAATGTGTTGCTGGAAAAGCGCAGCAGGTCAGGCAGCATCCAAGGAGCAGGAGAATCGACGTTTCGGGCATTAGCCTTCCTGAAGAAGGGCTTATGCCCGAAACGTCGATTCTCCTGCTCCTTGGATGCTGCCTGACCTGCTGCGCTTTTCCAGCAACACATTTTTCAGCTCTGATCTCCAGCATCTGCAGTCCTCACTTTCTCCTTTTTGCTTGTCAAAAGGGCACTGTGATAACCATGGGAGATTTAATCTACAGAGAGAATGGAAAACTCAAATGGACAAAAGTAGCCTGGATAAGATGTTCATAGAATATGTTCGGAATGGTTTCCTAAGATAATATGCAAGGTTACAAAGGAGGTGAGAATGGAAATTGCAGGGGCACTGACCGTAATCATTCAGTCTTCCAGGTCTTGGGGTGGTGCCAGGAAATTGGAGAATTGCAAACATCATGACTTTGCTAAAAAAAAATTAAGATAAACCCACAAAAATAGACCAGTTTAACTTCAGTAGTGAGGAAGTGTCTCGAAAGAATTATTCAGAATAGAATTGGAAGTCACCTGAAAAACGTGGGCTGATTAGGAAAGGCCGATATAAACTTCTAGAGAACTTGTTGTTTAAGTCACATGCGGGGGTTTTTAAAGGAAGTAATAGAAAGGGTCAATGAGGGTAATGCTGCTGATGTGGCATATACAAACACTTTCTAAAGACATTTGATAATGTACCACACAACAAACTTGTGAGAAAAGGTGTAGCTCATGGAATAAAAGGGTTGGTAGCAGTGGGAATGCAAAACTGGTTGAGTGATCAGAATCTGGGAATAATGGTCAATGGATGTTTTTCACACTGGAAGAAGATTTGTATTAGAGGTTCCGCAATAGTTAATATCGGAATATTTCTTTTCCTAATATATATCTAGATCTTAATGTGCAAGGGACAATTTCAAAGTTTGTGATAATACAAAACATGGAAGAATTATAAACTGTGAGGAGATCAGTGTTGAACTTCAAAAGGGCATAGACAAATTGGTGAAGTAGCAGACAGGTGGAAGATAAAGTTCAATGCAGAGAAGAGTGGGGCAATGTATTTTGGCGGGAAGAACATGGACAGCTAAAATAAGAGACGCATTTCTAAAGGGGGTGCAGGAGCAGCATGACCTAAATGGATATTGGTACAGATCTTCAAAGGTACAGGACAGGTAGGGACAGCAGTATGTAAAACATACAGTATCCTCAGCTTTATTAATAGGGATCAAAAAGTGTGGCAGCAGGTCAGGCAGCTTCCGAGGAGCAGGAGAGTCAATGTTTCAGGCATAAGCCTTTCATCAGGAATGTGGAGGGGGAAGGGGGTTGAGAGAGAAATAGGGGATGGGGGTGGGAGAGTGGAAGGTAGCTGGGAAGGTGATAGGTGAGTTCAGGTGGGGGGCAATTGTGTAGGTCGGTGGGGAGTGTGGAGCGGATAGTTGGGAAGGAAGATGGATATGCAGGACAGTTCAAGAGGACAGTGCCAAGTTGGAGGGTTGCATTTGAAATGAGGTGGGGGGAAGGGCGATGTGGAATTTGGTGAAGTTGATGTTGATGCCATATGGTTGAAGGGTCCCAAGGCAGCAGATGAGGCATTCTTCCTTCAGTTGTCGAGTGGCTTGGATTTGGCAGTGGCACAGGGCTTGCATGTCCTTATTAATGGAGGAGGCCCAGAACTTGCATGTCCTTATTTGTAGTACAAGAGAATGGAGGTGATGCTGAACTTGTTAGACCTCAACTGGACCTCAACTAGACCTCAACTAATGTTCTGGATCTAGGATATTAGGAATGATGTGAACACATTGGAGAGTACAGAAGTGAACTACAAAAATAGTTCGAGAGATGCGAAACTTCAGCAACAGTGATAGATTACAGAGATTACAGAGATTAGATTTCTTACTGTGTGGAAACAGGCCCTTCGGCCCAACAAGTCCACACTGCCCCGCCGAAGCGCAACCCACCCTACATTTACCCCTTACCTAACACTACGGGCAATTTAGCATGGCCAATTCACCTGACCTGCACATCTTTGGACAGTGGGAGGAAACCGGAGCACCCGGAGGAAACCCACGCAGACACGGGGAGAACGTGCAAACTCCACACAGTCAGTCGCCTGAGTCAGGAATTGAACCCGGGTCTCTGGCGCTGTGAGGCAGCAGTGCTAACCACTGTGCCACCGTGTCAGCAGTTCCACCAACAGAGGTTGGCACTGTTCTCCTTGAACAGTAGAAAGTTAAGAGGAGACCAGATAGAAATTGTCAAAATCATGAGGGGGCTGGATAGAGTTGATAGAGAGAAACTGTGAACGGTTGTGAAAAAGATCAAGTTTGAAAGGCATATTTAATGATAAATTAAACTTCTTCACATGAGTAGTTCAGATATTGAAGGCATGGCAAGGAAATGTGATAGAGGCAAGTTAATTGAGACATTCAAGGGGACAGTGGATAATTATTTAAATAAAGATAATGTATAAAGAAAAAGGCAGGAGAAAGGCACTAAGTCATAATACCTATTGGACAGGTGGAACAGACTCAGTCGGCCCACTTGCTTCCTTCTGCATTTGAAGAGTTCTGCGATTCTATAACAGCATTTTCTGGCTTTGTGCAATGAGATAGGATTGATTAATAGTCTGATAGCAAATATGTCCTCAGGTAGCCACAATTATAATATGACATTTTATATTTGATTTGAGGAAAAGTGGAGTGGGTACAATTTTTATTGTTTAAAAAAACTTACAATTATGGGGCATGAAAGGACAGACAGCTAAAGTGAATTGGCAAATCAGGTTAAAGGACAAATCAATACTGGTAGACATTTAAGAGGATATTTTAGGATACACAGAATAAATAAATTCCAATGAGTAAACAAAAATTCAAGGGCTGAACTCACCATCAGTGATTAATCAGAAATGTTAAAGGTAATATCAGATTGAAAGAGAAAGCATATAATTGTGTAAAGATAATTTATAGGTCAGAAGGTTGGACAAAGTACAAAGAAAATCAAAGAATGAAAAAAGAATATTAAAGTGGGATAAATTAGATGATGAAAGAAAGCTAGCCATAAATATGCAAACAAAGAATAAGAGTTTCGGTACGTATGTAAAGAAAATATTTAACAAGAGTTAACAGAGTCAGCATTGTTCAAATAGAAAGTGAGACTGAAGAATTTTTAATGAAAAATAAAGATATGGCAGATGAATCGAATGGGTAATTTGCATCAGTCCTTACTGAAGAGGATACAAGTCAGATCTCAGAAGCAGTGATTAATCAGGAAATGGAGAAAGGGAGGAATTCCAGAAAATCTCAATCACCAGAGAAGCCATTCTGAATAAGTTGTTGGAGCTCTGAGCTGACAAGTGCCTGGGGCAGATGCACTTCATCCTTGGTCTGATAAAGAGTTGCTAGAGTGATCACTGACAAGTTAGTTTTAATTTTCCAAAATTCCCTTGATTCTCGGACAGTCCCATTAGATAGGAATAGTTAATATAAGTCCCTTATTCAAAAAAGGAGAGAAACAGAAAGTAAGAAACTGCAGACCAGTTAGATTTTAAACAAGGTAAATATTAGAAGTTATTATTAAAGAAATCAGTGCATGGCATTTGTACAAGTTAAGGTTAATCAAATGTGAACATTGTTTTGTGAAAACCAATCCTCTGGAGTTCTCAAAGGAGGTAACATGTGTAGTGGATAAAGGGGAACTGATGGATGCACTGTATTTAAAATCCTAGAAGGGATTTGATAAGATACCATATCAAAGAGTATTGTGGAAAATGAAAACTGACACTGGCTTACTGACATGAATAGTAGATTGTTTGGCTATCAGAAAGCAGAGAGTGGGCATAAATGATTCTTTTTCAGGTTGATAAGACATAATGAATGTTATTTCACAGTGATCAGTGCTAGGACTTCAAATGTTTACAATTTAACTAAATGATTTAGATGAAGAGACAGAAGGTATGGTTGCCAAATTTATTGGTGACACAAAGCAAGTGGTCTTATAAGGAAAGGTTGGACAGCCTAGGCTTGTATCCACTGGAATTCAGTAACTTGATTTAAACATGAAGTATTTGAGAGGTTTTGACACTTTAGATATGGATGTTAGCTCTTCTGGAAAAAAAAATAGAACTTGGGATCTCTTTTTCAAGGTCAGGATGCCACTCAATTAAAACAAAGACATGATGGTTTTTTTCAGAAGGTTGTGAGTCTTCGGAGCTCACTTTGCAAAAAAAGTGGTGGAAGCAAAATCCTTGCATATTTTTAAGGCAGAGTTCAACAGATTCTTGTTAAGCAAAGAGGTGGAAAGTTATCAGTGATAGGCAGGGTTGCAGACCTTATTGGTAATGGAGCAATCTCAAGCATCTGAGTGGACCACTCCTGCTCCTAATAGGAGTGTTTGTATATAGATTTAGATTTCTTACAGTGTGGAAACAGGCCCTTCGGCCCAACAAGTCCACACCAACCCTCTGAAGAGCAACCCACCCATACCCATTCCCTTACATTTACCCCTGCACCTAGCACTATGGGCAGTTTAGCACGGCCAATTCACCTAACCTGCACATTTTTGGACTAGGGGAGGAAACCGGAGCACCTGGAGGAATCCCACGCAGACACAGGGAGAATGTGCAAACTCCACACAGACAGTTGCCTGAGGCGGGAATTGAACCCGGGTCTCTGGCGCTGTGAGGCAGCAGTGCTAACCACTGTGCCACCGTGCCAGCCATGAATGTTTGTTAGTGCATTTTGATTTCCCTCAGTCCATATATTTTCTTTCCTACATGTCTACTAGACAACTTACACAACTGAAACATGCAAAATCTTTTGTTTCAAGTGGAAGTAAATTAAATAAAACTTACTTGTAGAAATATATGAATTTTCATAGCATAAAGAGCAGCTATAGTTTATGGTGCATAGTTCTCCACTAACTGGAATGTAAGTAGTGATGTTGAACAACTTATCTTTTGTTCGTGTTACACTCAAATTAGCTGCCAAGTTAGTGCCATTTTCATTTTCCCAGTGGGGTTTTGCCAATGGATATCCAAGTGTAGTACAAGAGAGACCTTTCTCACCACCTTCAATCCTTTTGGATACTTGCAGAACAGTATATGGAGCTGAAAAACATGTTTTACAAGTTTCAACTTTCGTCTCCAAACCTGTGATTGTACAGCTGGATTAAACAAAATCAACACCAATCTTCCAATTAGAGTCAGAAACATTAATTTTCCAATACTTCTATTTCGACTGAATTGGCCCAAACTCATACCATTATTCAAGTTTGAAATCTTGCTTAAGTAAACTGAATGAGCAACTTTAAATCATTCATTTCAATTACATTTTCCCTCCTTACATAAAAGCAGTGACTAATACTGGAGCATGGTGATATTGTGTGCCAGCAGTTCTCAAATACCTTAACCAATGTGGCAGTTATCATTTGTGAATCCTGGAAGTAAATGATGACAGGAACTTTAACCACTGAGACATTATACCAAGCTCAATCACATCCTCATCCAATGCCTACTTATGTGCATTTTCAGAAAGTATCAGTTGACAACAATAAGTAGCAGGAACTCTGGCTGATGATATGATGACAGTATTACAGCCAATTCTGTAAATGCATGGTTACCCGTGATGAATCACAAGTACTTAGGAACAAGAGATTGTATTGACACAGAATAGACCAATAATGCAAATAGTTTCTTTACTGATGCAATTGTATTAGTTTTCATCTTAAAAGTCTTCTTTTAAATATTGTAATCATGTGTACTGTTTTGTTGACCAAAAATAGATTTTCTTTACTTACCATGAATGAAAAGTTGGATGTTTTTATACTTGTAGCCACCTGGCCCACAGTTTATGAAAATCTGATAATTCCCTTCATCCACAATTTCTGATTTCTCAATTATCAATGATACCTTTTTGTAATCTGTAACACATCTTTTTTGTTTCTGACCAGTCGTTTCATTGTCAGATGTGCATAGGATTTCAGTCGAATGAGAATTCACATTGAAGTTCCAGCTAATATTGCAATTTTTCTCCCAATGTGACTTATACTCACAAACCAAAACAATGCGGTGGTTATGTATTCCAGTCAATGGACTGTTACAATCCAAAGTTATAAATGAATCTGCAATAAATGTGGATATCAGTTAACATTTAAAATTTATGGTAAAACCATATATTGGTGAAATACTAAAAATGGCAGAAATTATGCACCAAGAATACTTACTATTGGTTATAGTGGATGGGCAAAAAACAATCACAATAATATACAAAAGTTTTGGAAAGCAGTAAGTGGCCATCCTTCTCTTAGGACTTTAAGGAACCTGTTTAAAATATTTGTACAAAACAAGTAACATTACTTGAATGCAATTACTGTTGGAAACAGTTTGTTTCTGTACTCGGATGCTGTGGCATTATTATTTAAGACTGGGAGCTACCATTTTGCACAAAAGAAATCTACATACAGGTACTTATATTGTTTGCTGCATATGCATAGATAGTTAAACTATGCTCTGAACAAAGTGGTCTCTACATTTGGGCTTATGCTGCAATCTGAACAGATACGCCTGTACAAAAGTCTGAGACATGCATGCTTACAAAGAGAGACCCAGGATAGGTTGTGCGCAGCTAAGTTGGTAAACATGTTCTTGGTGGAACTATTCATATGGGAGAAAATTCAGCAATGGCGTAAGTATTCACATGGGAGAAAAATCAACCCAGATCTGATACTTAAGGCCACTTTGAAGATGTGTTTGATGATGTGTTCATATGATTCAGGAGAAACATGGTGCAGACTTTTGGATTAAGTTGATAAATAAGTATTGGCGTTCACAAGAAAGTGTGTATAATTAAAACCCAAATATTAATGAACATGATAATAGTTAACTAATGAATATTTTAAAAAGTATAAAATCGATAACTAATGGTTATAAAAAAGTACATTTGAGTGCTCACTACAATCAGAACAGTTTTAACAGTATAAGACTTTTTGACCATATAAATGATTTAGATGTGAACAAAGGAGGTATGGTTAGTAAGTTTGTAGATGAGACCAAACTTGGAGGTAGAGTGTTCAGCGAAGAAAGCTACCTCAGAGTACAGTGGGATCTTGGTCAGATGGGCCATTTAAATGGGAGGAGTGGCAGATGGAGTTTAATTTAAATAAATGTGAGGAGCTGCATTTTGGAGAGGCATCTTAGGGTAGGACTTATAAACTTAATGGAATGGTCCTTTGAATGTTACTGAACAAAGTGATCTTGGAGTGCAGGTCAAGAGTGCGATGCTGGAAAAGAGCAGCAGGTCAGGCAGCATCCGAGGAGCAGGTGAATCAACGTTTCAAGCTTAAGCTCTTCATCAGGAATTGATCAAGATCTTAAGCCCAAAACGTTAACTCTCTTGGATGCTGCCTGACCTGCTGTGCTTTTCCAGCACCACATTCTTGACTCTGATCTCCAGCATCTGCAGTCCTCACTTTCTCCTTGGAGTGCAGGTTCATAGCTCCTTGAAAGTGGAATCGCAGGTCGATAGGATAGTGAAGAAGGCATTGATATGCTTCCTTTACTGCTCAGTGCATTTAGTATAGGAATTGGGACGTCATGTTGCGGCTGTACAGGACATTGGTTCGGTCACTTTTGTGTGCAATTCTGGTCTCCCTACTATAGGATGGATGTTGTGAAGTTTGAAAGAGTTCAGAAAGATTTACAAGGATGTTGCCAGGGTTGGAAGGTTTGAGCTGCAAGGAGAGCTGCATAGGCTGGGGTTATTTTCTCTGGAGGCTGAGGGGTGACCTTATAGAGGTTTATAAAATCATGAGGAGCATGGATAGGATAAACAGGCAAAGTCTTTTCCCTGGGGTGGGGGAGTACAAAGCTAGATGGCATAGGTTTAAGGTGAGAAGGGGAAGATATAAAAGGGACCTAAGGTACGTGTATGGAATGAGCTGCCAGAGGAAGTGGTGGAGGCTGGTATGATTACAACATTTAAAAGGTATCTGGATATATCGTAGAAAGTGTTTAGAGGGATATAGGCCAAATGCTGGCAAATGGGACTAGATTTATTCAGGATATCTGGATTGCATGGATGAGTTACAGCAAAGGGTCTGTTTCCGTGCTGTATATCTCTGTGGCTCTATGACCAAATAAATCACCAATTATTATTGTTAAAATAAGAGACTGCTACTCAGAAACACAGATTGGATGTCTCTGAGAAAAGAAACCACAATGATTTTATTATATACTCCCTTGTGGGAAATGGACTCTTTCTTATTTTTAAATGAGGCTCATGGGGTTTCAAATTACATCATGGGGCACTAAATGTAAATATATAACATCCCTTTGATTTCAATTGTTTAAACGAAATAACGTAATGCTGCTTCGAATATTACAGGGAAACATTCCTGTTATAACTGTTAACCATAATATTTTGTAAAATCTCCCCTTAACCTTTTAAACTGCAGGGAACACGAGCTTAGCTTTTGAACCCTTGCCTCATAACTTAACCCCTGGAGGCCAGGCATCAATCTGCTTAATAGTCATTGCATTCCCTTCAAGATTTCAAATTAGTAGGTTTTTGTCAGTAAAGCTTATGAAGGGTTATGGAATCTGAATGGATTACAATGTATGAAGTTAAGACATGGATCAGTTCTGATCCAATGAGATCCAATTAGATGCTGAATGGTCTAACTCTTATTCTGACTTTTTTACATCTAAATTCATAAGAACTGCTACAGGTAAATAAAACATGATGTGATGAACAGTTCTCCATCAAATTTATTTGAAAGCATCCATTGTTCCAAATGGTCCTCCCATCTCTCTCCTTCTCCCAAGTCTGCTGTGTTGCTCCACTCACAAGACCTCTGAGCCTGGAAGTCTGGGTCACTTGCTGATACTTAGCATTGTCCCAGTTTGGCAGGATTGGAGAATAAGCTGACACCAATAGTCCTGGGAAATATGGACTGATGGGACACTTTGTATCTCCAGATGGGTTTTGGTTCTCCTCTTCCACACCACACTCCCCCCTCCCTCCCACTCATTCCCACCCTCCACCCGCTATGCCTGTTATGGGTAAGGAGAGGAATTTTCAAGAGCTTTCTTCACTTTTTATTGCCTTGCTTTGTCTTCTTTCTTTTCCCTGCAGGGAGATGAGAAGAATAAAGGTATGGGCAGTGGGACAGTGTTAATCTCAATGATAGCCCAACCCAACAATAGGAAGATAAAGGAGGGTGACATGGCTGGTGGCTGGAGGCTCCTTCGCAAAAAACAAACATTAACCCCAATACCAGTAAGATGCAAAGTCCCAATCCTCTCTGTCCCCACTATATATAGTTTCAAGCTTTTAAAATTCATTAGGTTACAGGTTAAAAGTAGAGTTAATATGAATAAAATTGACTGTTACTCAGGCAAAAGGGCCTTTATCCTCTGAAGTAAGAAAGATGATCTCACTGGAACATATAAGGTTGAGAGCACTTGACATGATGGATGCCAAGAGTTTGCTTGCCTTGGCTGGGAAATCATCTCAAGGTACTCAGATGGTTCTTTAGGAATGAGATGAGGAGAAATAGCCGCACTTAGGATTGTGAATCTTTTGGATTTCAGTAGGTGCTCAATCACTAATCAATCATCATTTATATAAATGATTTGGATATGAGCATAAGAGATATAGTTAGTAAGCTTGCAGGTGACACCAAAATTGGAGGTGTAGTGGACAGCGAAGAAGGTTATCTCAGATCACAACGGGATCATGATCAGATGGGCCAATGGGTTGAGAAGTGGCGGTGGAGTTTAATTCAGATAAATGCGAGGAGCTGCATTTTGGGAAAGCAAATCTTAACAGGACTTATACACTTAATGGTAAGGTTCTAGGGAGTGTTGCTGAACAAAGAGACTTGGAGTGCAGGTTCATAGCTCCTTGAAAGTGGAGTTGCGGGGTAGATAGGATAGTGAAGAAGGCATTTGGTATGCTTTCCTTTATTGGTCAGAGTATTGAGTACAGGAGTTGGGAGATCATGTTTCGGCTGTACAGGACATTGGTTAGGCCACTTTTGGAATATCGCATGCAATTCTGGTCTCCGTCCTATCGGAAAGATATTTGGAAACTTGAAAGGGTTCCGAAAAGATTTACAAGGATGTTGTCAGGGTTGGAGGATTTAAGCTATAGGGAGAGGTTGAATAGGCTGGGGCTGTTTTACCTGGAGCTGAGGCTGAGGGGTGACCCTATAGAGGTTTACAAAATCATGAGGGGCATGGATAGGATAAATAGACAAAGTCTTTTCCCTGGGGTGGGGAGTCTAGAACTAGAGGGCATAGGTTTAGGGTGAGAGGGGAAAGATATAAAAGAGACCTAAGGGGCAACTATTTCACCCATACGGTGGTGAGTGTATGGAATGAGCTGCCAGAGGAAGTGGTGGAGGCTGGTACAATTGCAACATTTCCAGGACATCTGGATGGGTCCCTGAGTAGGAAGGGTTTGGAGGGATATGGGCCAGTGCTGGCAGGTGGGACTAGATTGGGTTGGGATATCTGGTCAGCATGGACAAGTGGACTGATGGGTCTGTTTCCATGCTATACATCTCGATGACTCTATGACTCCACAAGGAACAAATATTGCAAGATATACACAAAGAGAAGTGAAAGATGGAAATGCTATAGAGGCATCTGACATTACCTACAGAAAGACAAAGCGTTTCAGTTTGTTACTGAACGTTGGTAAGCAAAAGATTCAAAGCTATAGCTAACATTTTCTAAAGCAGTGACTCTAACTTGTGAAAGACAGATAAACCGGTCCGTTGGAAATACTCGGACACACACACTGACAGAGACACACACACCGTACACAAACAGACAAACTCCCTAACCCAGAGACGGACACCCCCCAACACTCTCTCTCTCACGCACACGCGTACACACACTGCTCTTTGTATCTGATGTTTGATGAACATTTCCTTTCGTTGAGAAATACAACCAGGTTCAGATGTTTGAAACGCAAAAACAAATACCTCCACGGACTACGACCAGCAGTGAAAGCAAAACAAGTGGCAGTAAGGCAGGATTTGAAAAGCTTATTAAATCTTGCGAACTAAAACAAAAGCAATGCCCTAATCTATTGTAAATTGGAGATCATTTCACCTTTTGTTATGTTGCCATTGTCGACTCTTTGCTATCAGCGTAGAGATCAGTCTTGACTACAGCCCTCAATACATGTCAATTGTAACTGGGAGCATTTCTGCTGACGATGCGTCGATCTCATTTAAGTTTTGCCTTGTCTTGCCATCATAATCAATTTCCTCCCACACAAAACAACTACTGGTATCGTTCTTCTCAATACTTCAATGTTCGGACTCTGTTCCTGCCTGCCAACCCTTTTTCAATCCCTCTTAACCAGAGTTTCAGTTTCATTATAAAACAAACTGAGATGCAATCATTTCGTCAAACACTAGTTGCACTTGCATGTGTCAGAAGCAGATCAATGCGTGAATATTGACCACTCGTGCTTATTCCATCACGAGATCGCAGCAAACTCACCACAAGCTAAACGCCCCAGAAGTTGCATTTCTCAGAATAATCTTACAGTTATGGAGTCATAGAGATGTACAGTGTGGAAACAGAGCCTTGTTACCAATTTGTCCATGCCAAACAGATATCCTAAATTAATCTAGTCCCATTTACCTGCACTTGCCCCATAACTCTCTAAACCCTTTCTATTCATATACCCATCCAAATGCCTTTTAAATGTTGCAATTGTACCAGCCTCCACCACTTCCCCTGGCAGCTCATTCCATACATGCACCTCCCTCTACGTGAAAAAGTTGCCGCTTAGGTCACTTTTAAATTTTTCACCTCTCACCCTAAAACTATGCCCTCTAGTTCTGGATTCCTCCACTCCAGGGAAAAGGTATTGTCTATTTATCCTATCCATGCCCTTCATGATTTTATAAACCTGTATAAGGTCACCCCTCAGCCTCTGACGCTCCAGGGAAAACAGTCCCAGCCTGTTCAGCCTCTCCCTATTGCTCAAACCCTCCAACCTTTCCACCCTAAGAGTTGGTTAAGGGAAGTGGGGTGTGTTGCAGTCCTCATTTTGAACTTGCACACAGAAACACTGAATCTGGCTACATTAAACATCAGAAAATTGAATAGCTCAGTAAACATGCCTGTTAAATAAACCACAATCTATTTCAATGGATGGGGGAATAAATGGGTTCCTCTACATATGTACACTCCCACCAAGTTCATTTTCAGACATTCACTGTGCCCAGCAGCACACTCACAACCATGTAGAGAGCTAGGGAGAGTTTCCTTCAACCAATGTCCTAGTCTACTGTAAACGTCATTAAAGATACACTTTCCATGGGTGGGCATGAGCTCTTGAAAGGGGAGCGTCGGGGCACCTTTATTATTAGAACCGACACAAGATCATCGATCTGGAATGTGAACTTTGTTTCTCCCTAGAGTTGCTGCTTGACTTGCTGAGTCTTTCCAAATCAAAACCGATCAAATGTCAAAGACTGGATTATTACAGGAATTATTATCTCACCTTCCAACACCACAAAAAATGCTCCACTATCCACAAGGCACAAGCCCAAGGATTTAATGGGATGCTTTCTCATTGCTGACATCAACAAGAGTACCCTCAAAAAATTTATTGCAATCTGAGGACACACAGTCCACCGACTCAGCACTTTACAGATTAGCCCATGCACCTATCCCTCCAAGTATTGGAAACAGTTTCAAACATTGGCCTCAGGAGCAAGAGCTCTTAAAGTGATTGAACAGCACCAGCCAAATTTGGAGGAGTAATTACATGGGCAGGGATTGGAATTCTGAAACATAAGAAATTATGGCTTTATTCTAGTTCTGTTAACTACCATACCAGAGCATACATTAACAGCTAAATAATCATGTACTGTGGTGAGAGGTGTATGATTTATTTATATATGTGTGTATTGTTTTCGAGTTTGGACTTCAAACTAGTGGCATGTGTGTGTTGGCCTTTTTTTGAGGGGTAGTCTTTCCAGAGCAATGATTTTATATCATTTTGTGCCTCCTGGAGCATTAATGGAAGTTTGCTTATGTTGTGGTAGTTTATGAATTAATTTTAGTTTAGGGAAGCCCAGAGATTGAAAAGCTTTTAGGTAATTTTAAAGAGACCTAATTGGATCAGATGCAAGAATAGTTTCTCCTACAAGGGAGATTGTTCATAACAGTTAAGAGAATGTTATCAATGGATTGAGTTTAGCAAGTGAATCTTCCAGTCCAGGATTATTTGGTTGGAACTCTGCACGTTTGCAAGAATATACTAGGGAAAATGTTTCACAGGTCGGGGAAAAAAGCAGTAACATCAAATTTACAGATTCAATTTGAGAAGGAACGTTTCGCTGGTTTTGAGTAACTGTAAAATGATGATATTGGGCAATAGATGGGATTTTATTTGGCTGTGTATTTTGAAATCTTTCGAATTGTACAATATTTAGATAACATACTTTTAAAATTTCATATTTATTCCTTTGATGCAATACATTACCTTTATTTTTATAATCAAACCTGCAACTTTGCTTGCACTTCAATGAAAGACTGCCTTGTTAAAAAAGAACAGCATATGATCTATCAAGCCAGATTTTATTTGGGAATCTGACTTATCCAGTAATAACATCCATTATATCATAACAGTCAGAGTATACACTATACACACATTTGAGGGGTGGGAAAGAAGGATTCATTTCCAATCAATATTTTGAACAGTTTATACCAATAAATAAACCTCTGCTCCAATAGTTTTATGTGGGATGAAATGCTTTTAGTTCTGCTGATGGCGACTTAGGTGTACCATGAGATTGCAAGATGTTGATGAGCTGTTGACCTCATACAGTGCAGTTGAAACCAGTTTGTCACTCACACTCAGACTATTAGCTGATTTCTTCAGATTCTGGTTTCTGAAGACCTGATGGTGGGACAATTGTACAATTTATTGTATTAAATAACACATCATCAAATCATCAGCTAATGAATGAGGAGAAAATACTTCTGTACTGAGAGAATGAAGACAGTTTCTTTATTTAATGCAACTACTGAGAACAATAGATTTACGGTATGAATTTAGTTACTTCCAGCATAATTTAGTAAATTTGCTGGTTGAACAGTAAAACATATTTGTAACAATGATGCCTCTTTGTTTCCTATACATTGCAAGTGTAGAAAAGTGGCAGTAACATGTTTGTTCAACATCAAGAAGCATATTTTATCTCCTGGACCCCTGTAAGTAATACTATAAGAAATCTGCTGGTAACTTAATGAAACTTCCAATTGTGACCCAATGAAAGGGCAAAATATTCCATTTTTAATGTTTTTTCCGATTTTACTTCTGACACATGAACAAATGAATTAATAAATCAAAGTACAAAATTCTTTAGACTATGAGTTTTCTTGCTATGAAGCAATTGTTTTGAATATGGATTTATTAGACTTCAAAATTGTTTGTTTAAGCAAGCAAGGTACAAATTAATGAAGACTCTGAATTTGGACACCTTTTATCATATAGATAGAACAAACATTTTGGAGAATTTTATGATCTTGAGAATGGGTATATTGGGTTGCAAACTACAATTTCTCATGGTAATGAAGAGAAAAGCATGACTCACCTGTTTGCCAGGTTTCTAATTTATTTATTCAAAGGCACGTGGTTATGATGGCTAGCCCAGCATTTATTGCCCAACTCTAGTTGCCCTTGAGAGAGTTATGGTGAGCTATCCTTTTGAATCACTGCAGTCCTTGTGGTGTTGTGACACCCACAGTGCTATTAGAAAGGGAGTTCCAGGATTATGACAAAGCAACAACGTAGGACCAGCAATATAGTTCCAAGTCATGATGGTTTGTGCCTTATTGGGAAATTAACAGGTAATGATGTTCCCATGCTTATGTTGCCCTTGTCTTTCTTAGAGACAGGGTCATGAATTTGAAAAGTATGGGAGAAAGGAACCTGGTGAGTCAATGCAATGCATACTTTTGATGATATACTTTGCTGCTACTGGGTGTTATTGGAAAAGGGAGTCATAGTTAAAGTTGGCCGTTGGGTCAAGTGGGCTGTTTTGTTCTCAATGTGGTCAAGCTTCTTCAATGTTGAAGAAGTCCCCAGTGGAGAGTATGCCATCACACACTTGACTCCTGCCTTATAGATGGTGGATAAGAAATGGAGAAACAGGAGGTGAACGACTCTGTGCAGGATTCCTAGGCTCTGATGTGCTCTTGTAGCCATAATGTCAATGTACCTGGTACAGTTCAGTTTCTGTTAAGTGGCAGTTCCCAGACAATTATGCCTCTAAGTTACATCACTGTGCATGTGTAGACTGTCTAAGGTTCCTTGCATGGCAATCAGTGTGTCAACACATCAATTGTGGCACTGGCTTCCAGCTCTAGAAGTTGCTGTCAGTCATGGAGCTCAATGGGACATGCAGTCGGAAAGAAAATTACAGGAATGCTCTCAGAATGTAGGTATTGGAGGTTGCAGTAATAGATCAAATGCTACTTTCACCTCATCAACCCCAAACCTGGATGTTGCTCATGGTGATGGACTTCATCAGTATCTCAGGGGCCATAATTGGTGCTGAACACTGTGTAATCATCAGTGAACCTCTCCACAGCTGACCAGAAGAAGGAGAGAAGGTAATTGATGAAGTAGCTGAAAATGGTTGGGCCAAGGTCACTACCTTAAGGATGTCATGCAGGGTCGTCATTAGACTGAGACAATTGACTTCCAACAATCCCCAACCAGCTTCTGTTGTGCTGGGCATGATGCCAATCAGCACAGAATTTTCCAATTCACTCCCATAGAATCCATACTCACTTAATACCATACTCAGCCATCTGTTCCTTAATGTGAAAGGCTGTCATCTCACCATTGGAATCCAGTTCTCTTGTTCATGTTTTGTTCAGATCCAAGCCTGTATTGAGGTCAGAAGCTGAGTGGCCCTGGCAAAATCCAAACTGAGTGTCACTGAGAAGATTATTCATGTATGAGTGTCACATGATAGTCATTTGATGGCCTGATCCATCACTTTACTATCGATCAAGAATAGACTGGTGGGCAAAAATTGACTCGGTTTGATTTGTTCTGCTTTTTGTAGACAGCTCGTATCACAACAACTTTCCTTGTGGTTGGGTAGATATCATGTTGCAGTTGCTCGGCTAAGGGTACAGCTATTTTTGGAGAACATGTCTTCAGTACTATTGCTGGAAGATTATAAGGGCCCTTAGCCTTCACAGTATCCTGTGCCTTCATCTGTTTTTTGATCTCACACAAAATGATTTGAATTGGCTGAAGGCTGACATCGTGATGTTGGGAAACTCCAGAGAAGACCAAGTTTGATTAGCTACTCAGCATTTCTTGTTGCCAAGAAATTTTGGCGCAATTTTGGCACAAACTACTCTGCAATATGGAGTGAAACCAGTATGAGAGGTTCCAGTGCTGGATCTAGTTCCAGTCATCATGAAGACCCTACCTTTTCAATCTTGACTAAGGTGTGGTGACCCTCAGATTAAACTCACCACCAGTCATCTCTGCCTAATGAGAAAGCAGCCTCTGGGACCATGTCCTGTTTCACTGTCACAGAACTCCGCTGAAGTATCAGCCTAGATCATGTGCTTAAGTCTCTGGGGAGGACTTAAATCATGATCCTCTGGCACAGAAGCCACATGTGACAATCTTTACTGTTCCAATGTATTTATGGAAGCTTCCCCAAAATGACGGGTGGCATATAGCTAAAGCAAAATACTTAAGTTACCTTTTAACTCAGTGATGAAGGTACACGTAAAAAGTGATAAATTCTCGACCAAGCTAATGATTTGTTTTTTGGATATTAAAAGGAATCAATGATTTTGGCTATCTAACATCTTCAGAAGTAAGTTATTGACATATGCAAGCAACACTGGTGTCATTCTACAAATGGAAATACTCTGATTTCTTCTCAATATCTCTGAAATATTTATAAGATGATTTAAACTACATGCAATGGAACAAAAACATGAAAAAAAACGAAATGTAAAAATAGTTTCAGGCACTAACCACTATCTCAAGAACTGGAAAAACACAAGTTAAATAAAAGTTAAATATAAAAACAGACCAAGAACAGATAATCTGATAAGGGGAAAGTACGTCTATCATAAATGATTAGCATCTATAATTACCAAATGTCAGACTGCCCAAAGCCATACAGGGAATAAACTACAACTTTTGAATGGTTTTAAAGGTGGTATTATCTTATGGAAACATGCAGGTGGAACAAAGAACCTAAAATCCTAAACTAAAGTGAAATTCGAGCGTTATAGCTAATAGGTGTGAACAGCTTCTTTGTTAACTTGTTTATTTTCCGTATCAGTAAAGATAAGCTCATTATATGACAATTATGAACAGACAAGTTAAAGGCTCACTAATTTAATATGATGCAATAAATAGAATTATTAGGTTGCTTAATTTAGTTTTAAAAACAAATAAAATAATCGCTTGATTCTTAAACCAAATAAAACATGTAACCTTTTACAAACTGCACCATACTAAATGGGATCATTATTCTGACATAGTTTCTACCCTACATACAAACAAAAAATGTAGATGTAATCCCAACTAGAAAATAGATAATACCATGTTAGTATTAATTTAGATGATGTTACATTAACATTTTATTTTCTGATGTGGACATAGCTTAGTGGTAAACATGAGTTTAAAAACACCAGTTCAATTAATGATTAAGGCTTGCCATGTGTCACAAAGCTAGTCCCTTTTTTTTCCTAAAAGCTGTTCCTTGGCTCAAGGGCACTCTGTCCTTGATTTTCCTTCAGAGGGGTAATAGACCCAGCCAGGCTCAACTTAGTCTGGTTTAGTACAGAGATTAAAAGGATTTTGAGAGGCATTTTGTTTTTATGTAAACAAAAGAGACTTCAGGCCAAAGTGGTCATGCTTTAGAAGTGACCTGTATGAGGAAAGGGGAGTGGTCAACTCTCTTGCTGAGCTGAGCAGTTTTAGTTCAGTCTTGAACTGATTGGAAGTTCAACAGGGAGTTGTGTGGAAACTCTCTGTCTCTGTCTGTCTCTCTCTCTCTCTTTGCCCTTCAACTTCAATCTCTAAGCATGTGTTCCATTTATACTGGTTTTTAAAAGGAGTTTGTTAATTTGGACTGTTGCGTATATTCAGAACAACATAATTAACTTTAGTTGGATAGGCTGAGTTCTGTTGGGGTTCTTTATTCTGTTCTTTGAGTTTCATTGTGTAATTTTGAGAATAAATTATTGTCTGTTTTAAAATCTAGTAGCCAACCTAGCTAACGTAATTCAGGTAAATTTCACTGTACACTTACCAAAACAAATTGCACAGTTATAGTCTGAGCTGACTGCTTAAGAATGTTTTGATTGGTCTGGCTTAGTCCATAACACATGTGATGAATATGGTCAAGGACAACAGTGTTGCATTTATTACTAAATGTGCTGCTTATCTGTTGGAAGCCCTTCTTATTGTCAACATTTTTGGTGAAGTATTATAGCAATTATAAAAAAAGTTATTGCTATATCTACCAAACTTGATGATCTGATTTCACTTCAATTTCACTTGCTCAACCCTACCCCTGCCTCATCTCAGCTCAGCTGCTGCTGAAAACCTCATCCTTTGTCAATTTGAGACATAATTACTCATAATTAGCTGCCCCCACAACATTCTATTCTCCAGAAACTTGAGATGATCCAAAACTCCTTTAACCATGTCCACAGTCAGACCAAAGTCACATTCACCTATCACTCCAGAGTTTACTACGTGCTTCATGTTCAGTAATACCTAAGTATTATAATTATGATCTTTATTATCAAATCTGACCATAGTCTAACCTTTTCTTATGATTGGAGCCTTTTTCAGACCTATAAACATTTGAAATAACTGAGCTTCTGTAATTACGTCTTTTTATCACTAATTTTAATTGCTCTGTTTCATTGTTTAGGCCCTAAATACTGTAATTTCCTCCCGAAATCTCTCTAAGGAAAAAAAGACATTTATGTAACACATTTTATGATCTCAGGACTTCCCAATTCATTTGATGTGTAGTCATTATTGTGATGTAGGAAATGCTGCAGACAATTTGTGCAAAATAAACTTTCACAAACAGCGGTGAGTTCATGACTCGTTAGTCTGCTTTTGAAATGTTGGTTGAGGGAAAAATATATTGGCTGGGAGACGGAGGTTAATTCCTTCCTGCTTCTTTAAATATTGCTATGGGATCTTGTACCTGAAAGGGCAGGTGAAGCATTGGATTGACAAAGCTACTTTTCTTTTCTCTTTCAAATGCTCCATAACAACAACCTTCTTGAGAATCCAGTGAACCAGTTACCTTAGTATTCCCTCCTGTGGCCTTGGTGTTCAAACAACACTCACGTTTAATGTTTCACCATGTTAAAGGTACTATTGTAAGTTGTTTTATTCTGTTTAAAACACTTCAGTCCTCTGGAGCATTTTTCTCCTGTTTTTCTCCCTTCTTGTGATTTGGAACTGTGAACTGAGATTAGGAATTGAACTTTGAACAGCTGCTTTCTTTTTCAGAGGAGACAACAAAGGTGAATTGTTAGTACTAGCCTGGAAGATTTTGCAACTTAATTACTGTTATAGGTAAATCATAGAATCCTTACAGAGGCCATTTGGCCCATCGGTTTGTACCGACCCTCCGAAGAACATCCCACCTGTTAGGGATACCCATATTTGAGAGACGCAAGATGGCTGGCAGCTAAGCTGTCCTGCTAGCCCTGCAGAAAATGGCTGACAAATGAATAAACAGAATTACAAGCCTGCTACTGCATTAAAGTAAAGCACAATGGTCCCTTTGAGAACGGGTTATTCTGCGGCAAAAGGGTGCCTTATACAAATGACAGCTACAAGATTTATTAGAGACAGTTTGATAAGAAAGGTCTAAGGACAGACAGCTTAAAGGTTTACAACAAACATTGAAGGACAAAGTAAACTCTTGCAATAACAAACACAGATGAACTAATGGGATTATGGTTCATAAAAAATTAAGTTATGATATTGATTGATTCAATTCGCATTAATGACAGAGTATTGTCCCATTAGGTGAAGAGAGTTAGTTAGGACAAGGGGTGTAAATCATCCCAGAAGACAATCAGCCTAGCTTATCATGCAGCTATGAAAACAGCAGATAATGGCATTTTGCAACAGTTAGTTGTTTCTTTGAAATTATTCATATTATTGAGAAATAAGTTCTAGCCAAAGATTCTTCAGATAATCACAGAAATGTTGTGGTTCTGTTCGCCGAGCTGGAGGTTTTTGTTGCAAACGTTTCGTCCCCTGGCTAGGCGACATCATCAGTGCTTGGGAGCCTCCTGCGAAGCGCTTCTTTGATGTTTCCTCCGGTGTTTATAGTGGTCTGTCCCTGCCGCCTCCGGTTGTCAGTTTCAGCTGTC
>NC_057733.1:25206405-25212462 GCF_004010195.1 Chiloscyllium plagiosum | reverse complement strand
GGAATTCCTAGAGTCATGGCATTCATCCACAAACTCCATCAACAAACACATCGACCTGGACCCAATATACCAACCACTACAGCGGACAGCTGAAACTGACAACCGGAAGCGGCAGGGACAGACCACTATAAACACCAGAGGAAACATCAAAGAAGCGCTTCGCAGGAGGCTCCCAAGCACTGATGATGTCGCCTAGCCAGGGGACGAAATGTTTGCAACAAAATCTTCCAGCTCGGCGAACAGAACCACAACAACGAGCACCCGAGCTACAAATCTTCGCACAAACTTTGAATCACAGAAATAGATTTCAAAATAATTATGAAAACATAGATAAAACAGAATTCAAAGATCACTAAAAGCACTCGTGGTAAAGATTCAAATATAGAGATGAAAGTTAATTAGTCTCAAGAAGTTTTCCTTTATCACTAAAGGAAATGCCTGGTGCACCCTGGAAGAAACAAATTGCTCATGGCACATTCGCTAAAGAGTGCTAACAGTAGGGGTAGATTATAAAAACTTTACATATAACTTGCCTTTGAATAGAATTAATATTATGAATCATACAGGAGTTAGTAAGAATCAACTGTCTTTTTGTATTTTTATGTATATAATTAGGACAGTGGGAAAATATTAGAGGAGTAAGAGAATTTGATAGAGATAGCAAATGAATACATTAAACATCAAAATTCAAGCAGGTCCGTAGAGATAATCAAGTCTGTGACATGTCTGAAGGAGTATAGCCAGTAACTTTAGAATATGAATTAATAGGATGCATTATAAGATTTCTAGGTCTGGTGTTAAAAATCATGAGATCATGGGGAACCTAGTGCCATCCATTGGAGCATCCGTCATTGATTAGATGTTTCACAGGATTGGATGTACAGAATAGCGGAAGAGCACATTGATCATATTGTAACAGTAAAATGTATAAAAATGCTGTAGCCCACTGTGAAAATCAGAGCATCATTGATCTTTCTCCAATCTGAGCTCATGATTAAGGGAATAACTACACTCTTAGCTTGAGGGGAGTCTGTGGCCTTCTATCTGCATGATCCGGTGACTGCTTGAATAAAGACTGCCACGTGCCTGAATTTTGTTTGTCTCCTGAGTCTTTGTTCTCAGTCGGGGGGTTTCGGTCCTACGCCAACCTATCCCTGAAACCCCACACTTATCATAATTAACCCACCTAACCTGCACATTCCTGAACACTACATGATCAATCCAGCTAATCTACACATCTTTTATATTGTGGGAGGAAAGTGATGCAGACACATGGAAGCATGCAAACAGTCACTCAAGGCTGTCATCGAACCAAAATTCCTGGTGCTGTGAGGTAGTGGTACTAACTACCATGCTGCCATGTTCTAAGTTTTTGCCATGTTCAGGGCAGGCACCTGGTTGGATTTCAAACTGAATTGAAATTGAATCAAGGGGGAACTAATGCAAACCAACCATTGATTGAAAAGAAAAAAATGAGAGAGAACCAGTTCTAACTGGGTTTTTAACATGAGGCAGTTTTTTTTTAAACTTCTGGAGATTGCTCTTTCTCTTTATTTTATTTTCTATCCAATTTTCTATCTACTGAATTGTTGATTTTTTTGAGAAAAGAATCCCAGTCTGTAAGAAATAAGTAAATATTTAGAAGAGTCTGCCGAAATTCTTTACATTAACTGATAAGTTCAAAATGCAAGTAAGAAATGTAGATTTACTTGAAAGATGTCATGAAGACTTAGAATCCATTGTTGGAAATGGTTTATTGAATTGCCAAAATATGAAATTTACAGCTAGCAAATGACTGTTTAACCGTCTGAAAGAGGATGGAAAAAAAAAAGTGTTTCCAGAAGGAACCAACAAGGAATCAATTTATGACTTAGGAATTATAAGTTATTGAGCAGTGCTGGCATTGAATTTATTTGCTTTTTCCTGAGAGACTCTACAACAACAACTTATTGCTGTCATCAGTACAGTGAAATGACGAAGGCATCTGACACACATCACGATCTGTGTGTCCTCACGTGGCTCAACATGCCAACCCTGAAGCCACAGGTCTTTGGGTAGAGAGGGTAAGAGTTGCTCTGCAGAAGAAGGGTGGAAAGAGTTCCTAAGTTTGGGGTCTACTGTCCCTCCTTCCACTTCTCCACAGCAGACTTTATACAATCTGTTTCCACTGTGTTATGACTAGTTGGATTTTGGTGTTACCATATGGCATGACAAGCAGCAAAGTCCTCCCATAAATCAATGCTAATTCTTTTCTCCTTTTCAATTGAGTTTTCAGATTATCCTTAAAAAAGGACTGAACGCCTTGGGATTGTGTGTCATCCTTAAACTGTGAAAAAATGATTTGCTTTGGAAATTGATTATCTGCCATACAAATCCTGTGTCCAGACCTAGAAAGCTAATTTCCCATGACTGTGGTTGTGATGTGGATGGAATTGACTTCATTGAGCATGCTGAAGTTTGATCACTTGCCTTACCACTTTACTTTGAGTATCCTGCAAAGACACTACTGGAGAAAATTCTTCAGGACCGAGAGGAGTCTTCAGTTCTGTTTCCATGCTGTATGACTGTATGACTCTGTGGTGACCCAAGAATCACTGACTCATAAAAGGTGGTTATAGTAATAATGTTATGGCAATCACTAATGTCGAAGACCCAGTTGCACAACGTTTGGAAGTCTGCACTGACACATTCAATGACATCCATCTCCTCTTGGACAGTGACCTTTTTGAAAAGCTATCTGCTGAGACCTGAGAAATCTTCAATGACATCTACCGTCTCTCCGTCAATAACAATAGTTGGTGATCTTCCAGAGGGAGCTGATCTTGCAGATGTTGAGTGGAAAACCAACATACTTGCATGGTGATAATAAAAATAAAGCAAAGAACTGCAGATTCTAGAGATCTGAACCAGAAACAGAAATTACTGAAGAACTCAGCAGCATCTGTGGAAAGAGAGCAGAGTTAACATTTTGAGTGCCACCACTCTCCATCAGAATTGATAGCAGTTAGAAAAAAATGGCATTTATAAATGAGGTTAGGAGGAGGGGAGAAGTGAGCAGATAGATGCAGATGGAATCCAGAGAGCAAGAGAGTTAAGAAAATGAGTAAGCAGACAATGAGATTTTTGATAGTAGACCAGGACAGGGGAGAAACTGAATAAATCATTGTCAATTGTTGGGAAAGTCTCATATGGTTCATTAATGTCCTTTAGGGAAGGAAACTGCTATTCTTACCTGCTCTTGCCCACCTTTGACTCCAGCAATGTGGTTGCTCCAACACAGCAGTGTGATTGACTCCGAACTTGCCTCTGTATAATTACTGATTGTTATAAACACTAGCCCAGCCAGTGATGCTCTCTTCCTGTGAATGATTTTTATTTTAAAAGTGATTATGAAAATTGAGTGTAAGAGAGAATGGGTAGTCTGTGCTGAAACCAACTCAAATTGTAAAAACACCAGGATGCGATTATAGATAAAAAAAACATGGAAGGATGGAAACAGGAAGGAATGCTATTGAACTCAATGTTGAGTCCTATAGGCTGCAAGGTCCCTAAGCAGAAAATGAGATACTGTTCTTCGGGTTTACACTGAGTCTCGCTGGAGCACTGCAGCAGGTGTGAGACAGAAATGTTGGAATGGAAACATGGTGGTTTGTTGAAGAAGAAGGCAACAGGAAACCCAAGGTCATATTTATGGACAGAACATAAATGTTCACCAAAGCAATCACCCAGTCTGTGTTTCATCTTCCCACTTTAGAGGACAGCACACTGTGAACAGTGAATACAATACACTAGGTTGAATGAAGAACAGTAACTCTTACATGCTCTTACACCGTGTGGGCGGCACGGTGGCACAGTGGTTAGCACTGTTGCCTCGCAGCGCCAGAGACCCGGGTTCAATTCCCGCCTCAGGCGACTGACTGTGTGGAGTTTGCACGTTCTCCCCGTGTCTGCGTGGGTTTCCTCCGGGTGCTCCGGTTTCCTCCCACAGTCACAAAGATGTGCAGGATCAGCTAAATTGGCCATACTAAATTGCCCATAGTGTTAGGTAAGGGGTAAATTAGGGGTATGGGTGGGTTCGCTTCGGCGGGTCGGTGTGGACTTGTTGGGCCGAAGGGCCTGTTTCCACACTGCAATGTAATCTAATCTACATCGCCAGCTGATGATCTGAAATGTAGTCTGAATAATGCTAGTAATGTGATCACAACTGTGTAGTATAAGGATGTATTGAAGAGTCATCTTAGTCTTAGCCGTCAGTCTGTGGAGATTGAAAAATTTTTTAAATTGTCAAATCTCATTTGTGCGAGTTGATCATGAATGATTCCCTGACCAAATCGAGGTAAATAGGAAAGGGACCTGAGCAATCACACAGCCTTGTTTGATGCCTATTCAGATATGCAAGGACTCAGTCACCAACTCATTACTAAGAACAATTGTTATCATTACCAACAGGCTGGAGTTGCAGGATGGTAACAAGTTTTGCTGGGCACACGTTTCTTGAGGCTAATAGTGGCTTTGTGGTTGATGGAATCAAAGGGCTTTGCCAGACCAATGAAGGCCATGAAGAGCTGTTTGTATCATTTCAAGCCCTTTTCTTGGATTTGTCAAGCAGGAAAGATTATACTGGTGCTCCACGCAGATAACAAGAACCACACTGGGTCTCTGGAAGGATGAAATCACTGACAGATAAGGGGTGGTTTAGGAGGAGTCATCTGAAAGCTGCCCTCTTTGTGGACAGGAGGATATAATTTATAAGCAATTACCATAGAATGAATCATCACTTGTCTTGAAAACTGAAATAGTGATTATATTTTGAAAGTCGGGAGGTAGTAGCCCTCAGTCTGAGATTTTTCGTTACAGCTTCTGAGAGGTCATGACCACCAACATCGTAGATCAGTGGGTCGGTGTGGACTTGTTGGGCCAAAGGGCCTGTTTCTACACTGCAGTTATCTGATCTATCCAGATAGGAATATTATCCAGAACTCTTATTTTTTAACCTCTTGGATTTTTATCTCAGTAGAGTTGGCAGCATGACCAAAAATGATTTCTAAAGTTACTAAATAATTTGTTTTGATTGTTTAGATTAATAATCTTGCCTCCAGATTAATAAAAATTCCACTTGCGTTCTTTCCAAAGATCTCAGATAATATATTATCATCGGAGAAAAGCATTGGCATAGAGTCATAGTTATGCAGGCATTGAAGTATACCCTTTGCCTCAGTGGTTAGCACTGCTGCCTCACAGCACCAGGGTCCCAGGTTCAATTCCAACCTTGGGCAACTGTCGGTGTGGAGTTTGCATGTTCTCCCTGTGCCTGCATCGGTTTCCTCCCACAGTCCAAAGATGTGCAGGTCAGGTGAGTTGGCCATGCTAAGTTGCCCAGAGTGTTAGGTGCATTAGTCAAAGGGAAAAGGGTCTGGGTGGGTTACATTTTGGAGGGTCGGTGTGGACTGATTGGGCCGAAGGGCCTGTTTCCACTCTGCAGGGAATCTAATCTAAATCGAAACCACATTTCCTAAACTGAAGTAGTTCCACTTGCCTGTATTTGGTTCATATCCCTCGAATTCTTTCTTTTCCATGTATCTGTCCAAATGTCTTTTAGATGTTGGAATTAGAGTCATAGAGTCATGGAGATGTACAGCATGGAAACAGACCCTTCGGTCCAACCCGTCCATGTCGACCAGATATCCGAACCCAATATAGTCCCACCTGCCAGCACCCAGCCCATATCCCTCCAAACCCTTCCTATTCATATACACATCCAAATGCCTCTTAAATGTTGCAATTGTACCAGCCTCCACCACATCCTCCGGCAGCTCATTCCATACATGTACTACCTCGGCGTGAAAAAGTTGCCCCTTAGGGCTCTTTTATATCTTTCCCCGCTCACTCTAAACCTATGCCCTCTAGTTCTGGTCTCCCCGACCCAAGGGAAAAGACTTTGTCTATTTATCCTATCTATGCCCCTCATAATTTTGTAAACCTCTATAAGGTCACCCCTCAGCCTCTGATGCTCCAGGGAAAACAGCCCCAGCCTGTTCAGCCTCTCCCTATAGCTCA
>NC_057733.1:25146630-25206021 GCF_004010195.1 Chiloscyllium plagiosum | reverse complement strand
CCTTCTACCTTTGAGCCAGTTCTGTATCCAAATGGCTAGTTCTCCCTGTATTCCATGAGATCTAACCTTGCTAATCAGTCTCCCATAGGGAACCTTGTCGAACGCCTTACTGAAGTCCATATAGATCACATCTACTGCTCTGCCCTAATCAATCTTCTTTGTTACTTCTTCAAAAAACTCCATCAAGTTTGTGAGACATGATTTGCCACACGCAAAGCCATGTCGACTATCCCGAATCAGTCCTTGCCTTTCCAAATACATGTACATCCTGTCCCTCAGGATTCCCTCCAACAACTTGCCCACCACCGAGGTCAGGCTCACCAGTCTATAGTTCCCTGGCCTGTGTTTACCGCCCTTCTTAAACAGTGGCACCACGTTTGCCAACCTTCAGTCTTCCGGCACCTCACCGTGACTATCGATGAAACAAATATCTCAGCAAGAGGCCCAGCAATCACTTCTCTAGCTTCCCACAGAATTGTAGGATACACCTGATCAGGTCCTGGGGATTTATCCACCTTTAACCATTTCAAGACATCCAGCACTTCCTCCTCTGTAATCTGGACATTTTGCAAGATGTCACCATCTATTTCCCTACAGTCTATATCTTTCATATCCTTTTCCACAGTAAATACTGATGCAAAATATTCATTTAGTATCTCCCCCATTTTCTGTGGCTTCACACAAAGGCCGCCTTGCTGATCTTTGATGGTCGTATTCTCTCCCTAGTTAACCATTTGTCCTTAATATATTTCTAAAACCCCTTTGGATTCTCCTTAATTCTATTTGCCAAAGCTATCTCATGTCCCCATTTTGCACTCCTGATTTTCCTCTTAAGTATACTCCTACTTCCTTTATTCTCTTCTAAGGATTCACTCGATCTATCCTGTCTGTACCTGGCATATGCTTCCTTCTTTTTCTTAACCAAACCCTCAATTTCTTTAGTCATCCAGCATTCCCTATACCTACCAGCCTTCCCTTTCACCCTGACAGGAATATACTTTCTCTGGATTCTTGTTATCTCATTTCTGAATTGTACCCGCCTCTATCACTTCCTTTGGCAGCTTGTTCCATATACACACCACCCTCTGAAAATGTTGCCCCTATTAAATCTTTCCCCTCTGACCTTAACTTTATACCCTCTAATTTTGGGTTTCCCTACCCTGGGGAAAATACTTTAGCAATTTACCTTATCTATGCCCCTCATAAAGATATAGAGTCATAGAGATGTACAGCACAGAACAGACCCTTCAGTCCAACTCATCCATGCCAACCAGAGATCCCAACCCAATCTCATCCCACCTGGTAGCACCCGGTCCATATCCCTCCAAACCCTTCCTATTCGTATACCCATCCAGATGCCTTTTTAAATGTTGCAATTGTACCAGCCTCCACCACTTCCTCTGGCAGCTCATTCCACACACACATGACCCTCTGTCCCTTAGGTCTCTTTTATATCTTTCCCCTCTCACCCTAAACCTATGCCTTCTAGTCTCGACTCCCCCACCCAAGGGAAAAGATCTTATTTATTTACCCTATCCATGCCCCTCATAATTTTGTAAACCTCTATAAGGTCACCCCTCAGCCTCCGATGTTCTAGGGAAAACAGCCCCAGCCTATTCAACCTCTCCCTATAGCTCAGATCCTCCAACCCTGGCAACATCCTTGGAAATCTTTTCTGAATCCTTTCAAGTTTCACAACATCTTTCCAATAGGAAGGAGACCAGAATTGCATGCACTATTCCAAAAGTGGCCTAACCAATGTCCTGTACAGCCGCAACATGACCTCCCAACTCCTGTACTCAATACTCTGACCAATAAAGGAAAGCATACCAAATGCCTTCCTCACTATCCTATCTATCTGTGACTCTACTTTCAAGGAGCTATGACCTGCAGTCCAAGGTCTCTTTATTCAGCAACACTCCCTGGGACCTTACTGTTAAGTATGTCAGTCCTGCTAAAATTTGCTTTCCCAAAATTCAACAACTCGCATTTATCTAAATTAAACTCCATCTGCCACTCCTCAGCCTGTTGGCCCATCTGATCAAGATCCCATTGTAATCTGAGATAACCTTTGTTGCTGTCTGCTCCACCTCCAATTTTGGTGTCATCTGCAAACTTACTAACTGTGCCTCTTATGCTCACATCCAAATCATTTATATAAATGACGGAAAGTAGTGGACCTAGCACTGATCCTTGTGGCACTCCACTGGTCACAGGCTTCCAATGCGATCTTGTGAACCTCTACAAGGTTACCTCTTAGCCTCCAACGCTTCCAGGGAGTATAATCCCAGCCTATCCTTACAACCCATGCCTTCCAGTTGCATAATGAACTTATATTGATGGCAAAGCATTTGTTTCTGATCCATAGGTAGATTTGGTGCCCCAAAGGTTGTGCAAGTTCGTACAAGTCTGTATAATGTTGGATTTTATTGTTCTTCTCAAACCAGCACCTATTTCTAATCTCATGCAGCATTCTCTGAGCTTTGGATGTGAATATTCATCACATTTCTGCTGTGATGTGGGGTGAGTTTGATCTGTAATCAGTGCCTTATGTTATTTATTGCAAAGTTTGTGAATTTCATTCTATTTCTTCACCATTTTTATCAAACCAATCTTGGTGCCTGTGTGTTCCAAACCCAATGATCTTGGTGTAAGTCTCTTTGATCAGTGGTGTGATTTCATCCGAAAGCCCTTGCACACTGACATCACTGCGGCCTATAAGCAGAAGGTAAGAAGAAAGTAAAGTGGATGGTGTAGTTGCACATGAATCTGGCATTAGGATCCCTCAGCAGAAACAGTTTGTCTTGTTTTGGGATGGCTGCAATACAGAATCCCTGGAATGTGCATGGAAGAGCTATGTGGTTATATCAGGAGAATTGAATGTGGGAGTTTAAGTACTAATAGTTGGGATCTTTTGGTTGACATTAAGCTGAAGGAATAGGGTTATTAGCCATTCACTGAGCCAATTCGAAGCTCTGTCAGCAAAGCAATTGTAGTTTTGGTAGTGAACTCTGGTTTTCCCTTCTAGAAGGAAATGTCTCCTTCCTTTCAATGCAAGCTATCTGTCGGGAGTTGGGTTTCACTAAGAGCAGCAAATCAATGTTGTATCTGTCAAGCTCCTGAGAAACCATAGTGGCTCTACACTCAGAGCATTGACTGTTTTGATTGATAAAAATTATAGAATTCTTATAGTGCAGATAGAAGTAATTCAGCCCATCAAATAAGCACTCACCCTCTGAAGAGCATCCCACCATCTTATCTCTGCATTTCCCATGGCTAACCCACCTAGCCTGCTATTTAGCATGACCAAACTACCTAAACCACACATTTTTGGACTGTTGGAGGAAACCACAAGGTCAAGAGAAAACCCACACAAAAAATATGCAAGCTCCGCACGGTCACCCAAAGCTGGAATTGAACGTGGATCCCTGGTGCTGTGAGACAACTGTGCTAGCCACTGTGCCACCATTGTGTCTATGTGGGTCTCCACTGGGTTCTCCAAATTTTACCTTCAATTTAGTGTAACATTGAAAAACATTTCACGGGAATGCAGTCTAACCAAACCTCAAAACAATTAGGTCAGGTAGCTAGAAACTTGGTCATGAGATGGGTTCCAAGAAGCATCTTAAAGGATGGTGTAACAAGCTTTACTTGACCATTTTGCAATGTACTATACCCAGGGCAGAGATCAAGAGTATTTTGAATATTTAAGGCCAAACTTGTTCTCATCCTCATTTTTCTTACAGTCACAAAGCAATTATTTGCTTAGCTTAGGTAAAAGGAACTGAATTAACAATGTGAAAAATTAATTGATTTGAGTTAATTCAAATCAATATTAAATTCAAATATAAAATACTGGACTACTAATACTGTCATTCCATATACAATTAGGAAGTTCCTTTAGAATCAGTATATGTAATGAACTATTGACACAGTAAGCACGAGCTGGATGTGTTCATACATGTGTCATATATTACCTTTACACTTTGTACTAGGTATTTCTGTTTCTATCTATTCAAGGAACTTGAATTTATTCCAATATTGATTCCTATGTCATGCAATACTGGTAAATTGATTTACAGTTTCCAGAAAGAAATACAAGGACTACACCTTTTAATTCGAGAATTATAGCAATTATTAAGCCTACCCTCACGGTAGCATTCCATTCAAGAATCTTATAATGTATTAATATTAGTGCTGACACTGAATTAATTTGATTTGACTCAGACAGTCAAATACAATTACTGTAAGTGCAATTTGTATTTGTATAGCTTTAACATAACAGAATTTAGAAAAAAGTTGCAAAAGTGTTATCAAGCAAGATTGGTTACCTTGCCTGATAAGGAGTTTTTTGGATGGGTTTGAATGCATGTCTTAAGGGAGAAATGAGAATCGCAGGCTGCGGGAGAGAATTCCAGCGCCTAAGGCATGAGTAACAGAGCTAACAATGGCTGTGATTAAAACCAAAGTTGGACAAAAAGCCAGAATTGGAGGAGTACAGTGACCTTTGAGGCTTAGTCTAAAAGAAAGTACAGAGATAATGAAGCGCAAAGTCATGGAGGAATTAAAAACAATGTGTGAATTCTGTAAATTGAGTCATTGCTGTACTAGAGTCAATTTAGATCAGTCAGACCATAAGCCTGTGCCAAATAGGTCAGATGTATTAACATGTATATGAACATATAAGACAATTAACATTAAACTTCTTTTGGGAGGCTGTAGTTCTTGTTTAAATATATTCTTTACTTAGGAAAAATAGAATGATTATTATTAAGGAAACTATTTAAAATGTTGGTAATTTAAAAATAAATAAATATAATTTCTGACATGAATGGAATTATTTCCCTCTACAATGCTTCTGTCTGCTGGTTAAGTTGTTAAGTCTTGGGATCTGGTGAGCCCACGTTCCCTGAAATTGCAACGAAATTAGGAAATTGGCACAGCATGCAGAATTACAACTCCACTACCAAACTATTCATTACTTCGTGTGTGGAAATGTGGTAGCTTTGTGAGGGAGTTATTCACTTCAGAGAAAATTGCGTGACTGAACTGTAGTTCTGATTTTGATTAGCGAGACATAAACAGTTTAATCTTACTAAATATAACTGATTAATTATTCCTTGTTTATTTCTGATTCAGTACTTAAGAGTACGTGGTTCAGACTTGCTAAAGTCCATGATCATAAATTGAGGTTTTACACTGAGCAGCAGGGAAGCCTTTGTAATAATATTGAGTTGAATTTAATGGCAATCTGAATTTCTGATTATTCTAAAACCACCTGATGTTTTTAACCACATTTATTTCTGCATTGATCTTCTAAATAGAGGATATAATGTAATTACTCGAGAACAGCGCCCTATAATATTGCCCACATTTCATACATTTCACAAAATGTATAGCATTTCCTACTTGAAACAGTTTAGACAACTGATAATGAGAGTGCATCTGTCCGATTTTATCATTTCCACATATAGTTGTTTAACCCACATACATTTATTGCACTATTAAATGTACTTTTGTTGCTTTGAATATTGGGCCAATAAATGAAACTTAAATTGGGTACATCTGTATTACTGTTAATCTTTGTTGTACTACTACAAAGTGTTGCCGGGAATGGAGGATTTGAGTTATAAAGATAGGCTGGGACTATTTTCACTGGAGCATAGGAGTTTGAGAGGAGTTAAAGATTTATAAGGCCATGAGTGATATAAATAAGGTGAATAGCAAGGGTCTTTTCCCTAGGGTGGGAGAGTTCAAAACTAGGGGCATACTTTTAAGGTGAGAAGAGAAGAATAGACTACTAGAGAAAGTGGTGCGGGCAGGTACTGTTACAACAGTTAAAAGACATTTAGATAAAAATATGAATAGGAGAGGTTTGGAGGGATATGGGCCAAATGAAGGCAAGTGGGACTAGTTTTCTTTGAAAATGTGGTTGGCATGGACTATTTGGACTGAAGGGTCTGTTTCCATGCTGTATGACTCTATGACTCTATTCTTTTGCAAATATATGACTGCCCATGGGACACAATCACAAGTTTTGTCATTGCTGCTGGTTGTGAATATTTCCTAATCAACCTGTACCTGAAGTAGCTGGGTGTGAACCCAAGCCTCCTGGCTTAGAGGTAGGGACAAGACCAATGCACCACAAAATCCCCTTAAACAGGTTGGTAAGAATGGATCTGTACAAGTTTCACCTGACAACCCCACAAAGGCTTACAGTCCTTTCCCCATTGCGTGTACATTAGGTTAACTGAATATCATAAAGTAAGGGGATGTCTGTAGATTTTGATTAGTCAAGACTATTAATGGATATGAACCAAAAGCATGTAGATGGAGTTAGAATGTAAATGAGCCATGCTTTCATTGAATGGAAGCGCAGGAATGAGTAGCTGAAAGGCCTACACGTGTTCCTTTGTTTATGAATATTCCAGCAGCTGCTTTTGCAAAATGTCTGCCAAGGATTGAGTCCGTCGTGGGTATCTGTGCACAGCAGGACTGTGGACCTCCAACTACCTCAGCCATTTATCGCACATTTTCGAAGAGGGACCTCCAGCTGTGTCCGAGCCTGCATCACCATTCTTATTTTGACTAACCAATTACTCTGCAAATTTAATGCCTTTCTTTGCTAGATTGCACACACCCAAAGCCTGAGCCTCCCCACACTGTGATACATCATTTCCTTAGCTAATCGCCCTGGGCTTGGCCAATGCTAAGTCCAGATGTAAAAATGAATGACAAGGAGAAACACATAATTGTTGCCAAAGGTGAAAAAGAGTGCACAATCATGTCTTTCAGTAATGTTGTCTCCTGTTCCTATGGCTTGTAGGCTCTGGTGTCACTGAGACAATGCACCTTTAGGAAGACTGATTTTCTCTCAGAGGTTTCCTCTGCTCCAACAGAATCAGGAATATGGATGGATTGTAAGAGATTAATTCATGAACTAGAACTGCTAAGGTAAGAAAGCATTAAGTAAAACTTGCACAAATGATCAGTTTTCACTTGCTTCTCGTCAGTATGAGTGAATGTTACATGACATAAATGTCAGTGAAGGGCTGATGAAGGGCTTTTGCCCAAAACGTCAATTTTCCTGCTCCTCGGATGCTGCCTGACCTGCTGTGCTTTTCCAGCACCACTCTGATCTAAACTCTGGGGTTTCCAGCAGCTGCAGTCCTCACTTTTGCCTATATATGTCAGTGATGTTTGACTATCTCATCAGGAGACCCCTACCTGTCATTCTCTGATGATAGTTTAGACTCTATGACTCTATAATCCAGCATCCTTTTTTACTGCAGCAGTAGTGTCCTCATTCCTGAGCCAGGAGGCAACCTGCTCCACACATGTGCCATAACATACTGTAACAGGTTGATTATAAAAGATAATTCACTGACAAACTGTTGCAGTGATCTCCTGGGGCTGAGATTATTGATCTCCAACAACCACAACCACCCTCCTTTCTCCAAACTTCAACCAGCAGAGAATTTTCTTCCTATTTCCCTTTGCCTAGGGCTCCTTAATGCCACCGTCAGGCAAATGCAGTCTTGATGTCAAGGGCAGTCACTCTCACCTCAGATCCAGATTTCTGCTTTTTACTCCATGTTTGGACCAAGACTGTAATGAAGAAATATTAAGACTGAATTCTTTAGAGTCCTGAATTACTCAATGAACTTTTTCTCAAAATGCAAACTTCTTTAGAATGTGAATAGTACAAAATTATTTCCAATTAGTGTGACTCATTAACAGGACTTAAAAGAAGTTAAATTTTACGGAAGCGAGGAAACAGTAATTAGAAGGTGTAATGTGACTATTGAGACCATGTAAATGATTACATTTAATGAAGGTGTTACATAAATATTTGAAGGTAAATATCAGAGAGTATAAAGAAAATGTCGGCAAATGAGTCAAGAGCATAAACAATTGCCCTCTCAATTAGTCCCAAATGCCTGAGTGCCAGTGAGAAGAAATATGGGCAGTCAGCATTTTCCCTTATTTTTTAGCTGATTAAAGGTACCTCTCAGTTTTTTTTCCTCATTACATTTGCAGAGTAGAGGAATAGGGATCGATATATTTCCATGTAAATTGTGAAGGCAGTACGAAAGGGTGCTCAATCATAGAGTCAGAGAGTCATAGGCACAGAAGCAGACCCTTCAGTCCAACCAGTCCACACTGACCATAATCCCAAACTAAACTCCTGCCTGTTCCTGGCACAATTCCCTCCAAACCTTTCCTATTCATAAACTTATCCAAATATCTTTTATACATTGTAATTGTACTCGCATCAACCATTTCCTCTGGAAGATCATTCCACATACAAACCACCCTCTGTGTAAAAATTTATTCCTCTGTCTTTTTAAAATCTCTATTCTTTCACATTAAAAATCCCCCTAGACTTGAAATCCCCCATCCAAGCCAAAAGACAACACCATTAACTCTATCTATACCCTTCATTACTTTATAGACTTGTCTAAAGTTGCTTCTTAACCTTCTACACTCCAATGAGAAGAGTTCCAGCTTATCCAGCCTTTCTTTAACCCTCAAACCTTTTATAGTCGGCAAAATCCTAGTTAATCTCTTCTGAACTGTCTCCAGCTTAATAATATCCTTCCCATAACTAGGCAACCAAAACTGGATACAATATTCCAGAAGAGGCCTCACTAATCAGTAAGGCTTCTCTTCTATCTGACAGTGAAAGACAGAAGTTGATTGCTCAGCGAGTGGGTGAGGCGGTGGGGAGGAGAGCTTTTCTTTTGGAAGAATATGGTTCATTCTGGATCTATGAGACCACTTCTATGAAACAAAAAAGAAAAGAAAATGGATTTCTGTAACTAATTTTGCCAAAGAATTACACAGGAATGACAATGAGACATAACTGGATCAAAGTGGTCTGTTCACAGATTTCCTGTCAAAGTGCTTAGTTCATATCCAGAGCAGATTGCCATATATAAGTCTGTTACTATTGCTTCCTGAGCTACTGTGAAAAAGTGTTTCATCTCAAAGTGGTATTGGTTTGTCAAGAATGCTACTGGCAATTTGAATTATAGCTTCCTGTTGCTTCAGTATTTCCTGCTGAATGATGCTCACTACCTTACAGTACATAATTGAGGCTAAGTTCAGAATGGTACCATCTCTGCTCTATCTTCTACAACTGGGTGTTTCAGAAACAGTTCTATTTGACAGCTGTTTCTGCAGGTAACTGAAATCCAAAATTATAGCAAAAAAATCCCCTTTCTGCTAACAAGATATAAGCTCCACTTGATTTAAATAAAATTGTTGTATAAAGGTGTAAAGTTCTGAAAAGTTTGATGCTGAGGAGTACATTAAGCGAAACCCAACATGATGATGTCTTTGGACATGGGCAAGTGAACAGTTTTGAATCTCAAAGCAGTAACAATGAGGTCTCCCTCATAAGTCTAAGTAACTTAATTTGCACCAATATAACTTGCACCAATTACTATCATGCAAGAAACTACATTTTGTTTAAGCAATAACTTTTTCTCTTTAGTATACTGGACTGGTTTCCCTTTACCATGCTCTGCCTGTTGATCCATACCAGGAAATGTGATAGTGCCAACAAATGTGCCAGCTGGATCTTACACCACAATGAGGTGTGGTGGGCATGCATCTTACAACAAAACGTGAAGTTTCGCATTTAAAGCAGACCTCTTCAAATACAGCTGTCTGAATCTTACATCTGCACTTGGTTTGCCAGCCCTTCCACACTGTGTATTTACTGTCATCACATTCATAGTCTTGGCCTGAGTATGATATATACCACCTTATATTTTTGTTAAAATTTATAGGCATAGATCTTCCAATCATCGGGATCACTGAACACTACCAATTTCCTCAAGGTTTTTGCTGACCTGATGTAATTTCTTATAGACTTTTCAGATCCAGCCTGAAACAGAAATGGCCATACACAGTGTCTTCAGTGTAGGTCCATCAAATGTATTAGAGGGAGGTGAAGGAGAAGGCATGACCTCTTTTTACTACAGTCCCTGCTACACTGAGATCCAAATCTTTCAATCAATGAGTAGGATGCTAAGTGGATGAATGATTGATTGAATGAATGATGGGTGAATGAATTGGTAAATGAAAGGGGTGGAAGTGGTGAGTTGTTGGATGCATGACTAAAAAAGATAGAGTCACCATAGCAACCCTGTGCCTTGGGACCCATTTGAGAGAATGGATTGTTGGCAGCTTAACCTGAGGTTTACCACACTTTCAAGCAAAGGGAAAGATTGAGAAAGTATGCTCTTCATGAGTAAACTTAGTCATTACAGGAATTGAACCCACATGGTTGGCATGACAACAGGCCATCCAGCCAACTGAGCTAACCTCAGTGATGTAGTGGAGGCAGATAGGTGGTGAGGGCATAGACAATTCATAGTGTAATCAAGGTATAGTCAAATAGTCGAGGGTAGTTGTTCGTCAGGTGCATAACTCTGGGCTTCAGTGGATAGTCAGATCAGATTGGGAGTATTTCACTTTGGGGTGTTGAGGGGTCAAGTTGTACTTTAGTCTGGGCTGTGGGGTAACTGTCTTTGGTTGGGACGGTGTTTGTGTGGTTCCAGTGTTAGTGGGATCGGTCAGTAGCTAGTCAAGTGGTCATATGAATTTGGATCTGGGGCAATATGTCCTGGTTGGTAGTTGGATCTGATTATGTGTGTTATTTTGGTTGATCAGGAGTTTATGTTTGGTTGAGGGAGAGTTGTGTCTGGTTGGAGTGATAGTTGGGTAGTTTGGAATGTAGACAGGTGGTTAGGGGTAATTGTGTGTTTGAGAAAGCAATGGGCTCTCATTTGGATGTAGTTAGATTGTTAAGACTATAAAACCATAGGAGACAGAAGCAGTAGTACATCATTCATCCCACTTACTCTGCTTCATAATTTAATGAGATCATGACTGATTTGATAATCCTTAGCTTCACTCTCCTGCAATGTTTCAATGATGTCACTTCCTTTTCTTTTATCTTCCAATGAATACAGGCGCAACCTAGTCATCATCTCCTCATAAGACAGTCCCTCCATACCTAGTGTTAAATAAGTGAACCTTCTCTGGACTGCCTCCGAAACCAGTTTATCTTTCCTTAGCTAAAGTGTCAACACTATGATTTGAATAGTCGAAAGTGAGGACTGCAGTTGCTGGAGATTAGAGTCAAGAGTGTGGTGCTGGAAAAGCACAACAAGTCAGGCAGCATCTGAGGAGCAGGAAAATTAACGTTTCGGGCAAAAGCCCTTCATTAGGAATGATCAAGGGCTTTAGCCCGAAACGTCGATTTTCCTGCTCCTCGGATGTTGCACGATTTGAATAGTGCCTTGTATAATTGGAGCGAAACCTCCCTCTGTTTCTACTCCATTCCCCATTCCCTTTGAAATAAAAACCAACATTCCATTTGTGTTACCACTAAACATGGCAGTTAATTTTCAGTGACTCATGCATGAGGACTCACAAACATGCATGTTCTACAGATTTCTGCAGTCTTTCTTCATTAACTAATAAATAGCTCCTCTATTCTTTCTGCCAAATTGCATAACCTCATTTTTATACACAATATTCCATCCACCAAGACTTTGCCCATTTGCTTAACCTGTCATGTCCCTCGACAGGCATTTTCTGTCATCCTCACCATTTGCTTTCCCACTTACTTTTGTGTCATCTGCAAACTTGGCAAAACTATTATTTGACATGCCCATTAATAATATCTTTGGACTACAAATTTGCTTGCCTTGATTTTGGGTGCTGGGATCACAATTCCTAACTTTACTATTCCTATTCTGATTATGGCTTTTAACAGGTATAGGTGTGCACCAACTTGAATGATTGTCAGCAATGACTAGGTAAAAACAATAACTGCAGATGCTGGAAACCAGATTCTGGATTAGTGGTGCTGGAAGAGCACAGCAGTTCAGGCAGCATCGAAGGAGCTTCGAAATCAACGTTTTGGGCAAAAGCACTTCATCAGGAATAAAGGCAGTGAGCCTGAAGCGTGGAGAGATAAGCTAGAGGAGGGTGGGGGTGGGGAGAAAGTAGCATAGAGTACAACCTCCTCTAGCTTATCTCTCCACGCTCCAGGCTCACTGCCTTTATTCCTGATGAAGGGCTTTTGCCCGAAACGTCGATTTCGAAGCTTCTTGGATGCTGCCTGAACTGCTGTGCTCTTCCAGCACCCTTAATTCAGCAATGACTAGTGCTGACTGATAGCCCTGAACATAGCAGAAGACCTTGAGAATGCTGTTTAACAATTACATAGCACAGGGTATGATTTGGAGATGCCGCTGTTGGACTGGGGTGTACAAAGTTAAAAATCACACAACACCAGGTTATAGTCCAACAGGTTTAATTGGAAGCACACTAGCTTTCGGAGCGACGCTACCACCTGATGAAGGAGCGTCGCTCTGAAAGCTAGTGTGCTTCCAATTAAACCTGTTGGACTATAACCTGGTGTCGTGTGATTTTTAACATAGCACAGGTAACATTCTCTGTCTGAAAGGCAGGCTGTTTCCCAATGGCAAGCTGTATGTAAATATGCCATTAATGTAGATTGTTGTAAACAATAAGGCAGAGAGATGGATCTAATGTGATGAATAGGGCATTAGTGGTGATGGTGCTCAGGAGGAGGGATGCAATGAATTATGAATGAAGCCATCAGCAGTCAAAGACAGTCATAATGAGGAAGTTGATTTAGTTGGTCATGCAATTTTGGAACCTGGATCCTAAGAACAAGCAACAGTGCCACAGGAGTCAGTTGATCTCACACAAATTGTCAGCATCAGTGAATGCACCTACGCATGCTATTTCTTGCTCACCCCACTCACAAGCTTCTCACGTTAATCAATTACTCAAGCAATGACACTCCGTGGCACTCAGGATTTATCCCTTACATCCAGATATTCCATCTAATCTTCACCCATCTACCAATGTGGCCATTTGCACCACATAGATGCCAAGTAATGATAATCTCCAACAAGAGAGAATCCACTCCTTGACATTCAATGGCATTACCATCATTGCACATACAACTATTAAGGTCCTGTAAGTTACCAGCGACCAGAAACTGAATTGAACTGACCATTTGAATAGCTACAAGAGCACGTCAGAGATTAGGAATCCTGCAGGACAGTAACTCCACTCCTGTCTTCCCAAAGGTAAAAACAATGACTGCAGATGCTGGAAAACAGATTTTGGATTAGTGGTGCTGGAAGAGCACAGCAGTTCAGGCAGCATCGGATGCTTGGATAAAGTGCAGCTCCAATAACATTCTAGAAATTTGACATCATCCAGGACAAACCTATGTGCTTGACTGGCACTACATGCACAAAATCCCTACATCACACTGGGCAGCAGCAGCATTCTGTACAATCTACAAGATACATTACAGACATTTACCCAGGCTCCTTAGACAGCACCTTACAAACACATGACTACTACTGTCCAGAAGGACAAAGGCAGCAGATACACAGGCACACTGACACCTGCAAGTTCCTCTTCATGCTAAAGGTCAAGATTTCATATGGTTTTGAGAGTCTTGAATTTCGAGGAGGCATTGGAAGATGCCACATCAAAGCAATGGAAAAAGTAAGCCCGAGTGTATGTTAGCATTGATAGAAGATTCATAAGAGAAGTAGAAACAGAGAGCCTGGCCCTTTAAGTAACTCTAAGACAGTGCCTATCTTGCTGCTTCACATTTCTTTTCTTCTTTGGACAATGCAGGGAATGCCTGGGTTTGCTTTGCCAGATTTGCGATCCTGGTATCATATTAGCTGATTTGTCCATAGCCAGCCAGGGCGAACTTTAACATAAATGAATGTCTGGCCCTTGTGTCTTTGCTGGCAGATCTGTTTATCTCAATCTGATTGACGATTCAGATGTATATTTTGACTCTGTGATATAATCTTTTGACATATCCTGTCAGACATTGCTGCGCTGCCAGTTATCATTGTATTTATTCTTTTTTGGGACAAGGGCATGCTGACAAGTTCAGCATTTGCTCCCTTTCCTTAGTTGCCCCTGTTTCCAATGGATCTCTTGTTATTTCAACTGCCAGTTTTGTGGAGAGCTTTTCTTTACACGAAATTGTTCCATCTGTTCATTTAAAATGATGTTTTTTTCAACCTGTGCTTGTAAATGTCAGATATATATTTAACCTGCAATATTCTTGTTATGCTGCGAAGGTATTTGATTAGTGAAGGTATGAATGAACACTTAGCTTAGTCAATCTGCTATAGGTCTTCTGATCATGGTTGATGTTTCTTTCAAGTGTAGATTTCTGGGTTGCAGACAATGTTGAATCCCAGATCATATTGAACTGAATTATGTTCTGGCTTCAAATCACAAGACGTGTCATGACTTGTTTACAGAGTATCCAGGGACTCATGCCTCCCTTAGTTTCCCATGATCTGCTGTACACTGAAACAATCATGCAGTACACTCTCAAATTCAGGCCTTGGGAATTCCTACTTCATTTCTATAAATCCCCAAATTGTCAGCAAACTTTTCTCTTTTTGTACACGTTTGCTTTTCATAAGTTTGGCAGGTCTCCTTGTTCTAATTCAGTGGCTTCTAATGTAAAGCCGTATTTGCATGATTTATAGTCATAGAATCATACAAATGTATATCACGGAAACAGCGCTAACTTGTTTAGGCCGATCAGATATCCTAACCTGATCTAGTCCTGTTTGCCAGCGCTTAGCCCATGTCCCTCTAAAACCCTTCATCCAGATGCCTTTTAAATGTTGTAATTGTACCAGCTTCCACCACTTCCTCTGGCAGCTCATTCCATATGCGCATCAACCTCTGCATGAAGAAATTGTCCCTTAGGTCCCTTTTAAATTTTTCCCCTCTCACTAAACCAATAGGCAAAGTCTTTTCCCTGGGGTCAGGGAGACCAGAACTAGATGGCATAGGTTTAGGGTGAGGGGAAAGATATAAAAGAGACCTAAGGGGCAACTTTTTCACACAGAGGGTGGTACGTGTATGGAATTAGCTGCCAGAGGATGTTGTGGAGGCTGGTATAAATGCAACATTTAAGATGCATTTGGATGGGCATATGAATAGGAAGGGCTTGGAGAGATATGGGCCGGGTGCTGGCAGGTGGAACTAGATTGGGTTGGGATATCTGGTCGACATGGATGGGTTGGACCTAAGGATCTGTTTCCAAGCTGTACATCTCTATGACTCTATGACTCTATGCCCTCTAGTTCTGGACCCCCCCCCATAGCAGGGAGTTTTGCAATTTTTTCACACTTTCCAGTATCTACATCCTTTCCTAAAGTAAATCATTCCATCTCTTCTGAACTGTTCTATTTTTTTGAATAGTCTCACTATTCTATTTTGTATTCATTCACTGAAGTAAACCACAATTGTGTTACAACTATCCTTCATTTAGCTTTCTTAATTTGTACGTAACAAAAAAAGGGCGTGAAATAACCACATGATAATCAAAAATCACTTTCCTCTAAGTCAATCTATAAAAAGTGGAATATAGTCATGCCCTGTAATTTTCACATTAAGAACCTATTAGCTGCTTTGAACCTAATTTGTGTAAATGTCCTCTTCCTCAACTTACTACTGCTCACTTGCTTCCTACCTCCAGCCTATAGCTTCTCCCTTTCTCCTACTCATAGCTTCTGCCCTGACCTTCCCACTTCCTGTTCCTCCTGCTCACCAGTCCTCCTACTCATAACTGCCTGATCCACAACTCTTACCACATACTAATTCTTTTACTCATGTTTCCCTGTCCCTCTTATTTATTTGTTCTTCCCCTAACCCATTTTCTCCTTGACTCTCCCACTCGCTGCATTCCTCCCTAGCACTGTCTGTCATCAACCCTCCTGCTTAGCTTTTACCTTTGGTGGTCCTTCTTACTCACCATTTCCATCTCTTGCACCTTCACTATGAACAAGTGCTCAGGAGAAGGGTGGGAAGTAGGAGAGAGGGAACAAAGGCAGTTATGAGTAGGAGGACTGGTGAGCAGGAGGAACAGGAAGTGGGAAGGTCAGGGCAGAAGCTATGAGTAGGAGAAAGGGAACTGGAGGGTGAGCGTGAAGCAGAATGATTGAGGAACGGGAGGCTTGGTGAAACAGGAACCTTTGGAAGGAAAAAACCACTGGGAGGTTCAGGAAGGAAATTATGAAGAATAGTTTGTGTTTTTTAAAATCCCTGTGAGAAAAACTAAAGTAAAAATAGTAATCTCATTATTGGGGAATGTCACTAACTCATAATCATACTAAAATGTAAAAGTCTTATTAGAACCCACTTCACATGGGGGTCACTCATATTTTCAATGCTAAACTGGATTGAATTTCTACTGTTTTGTCACAAGTGTTTCTAGCATTCATCTACATGTACCTTTATGATTTTTTTTCTTTGATTCTGCTTCAAAACAAAAGTACACCAATTTCACATCTTCACGATTTACCATGGTGTGATAGGGTGTTGTACAGCATAGAAACAGACCCTGTGGATCAACCGTCCATGCCGAACAGATATCCTCACCTAATCTAGTCCCATTTGCCAGCACTTGGCCCATATCCCTCTAAACCCTTCCAATTCATATATCCATCCAGATGCATTTTAAATATTGTCATTGTACCAGCCTCCACCACTTCCTCTGGCAGCTCATTCCATACACGTACCACCCTCTATGTGGAAAGGTCACCCCTTAGATCCCTTTTAAATCTTTCCCCTCTCACCTTAAACCTCTGACCTATAGTTTTGGAATCCCTGACCCTGGGAAAAAGACTTTGGATATTCACCCTATCCATGCCTCTCACGATTTTATAAACCCCGATAAGGTCATCCCTCAGCCTCTGATGCTCCAGGGAAAATAACCCCAGCTATTCAGCCTCTTCCTATAGCTGAAACCCTCCAACCCTAGCAGAAAATTTGTAAATCTTTTCTGCACCCTTTCAAGTTTAACAACATTGTTCCAATAGCAGGGAGACCAGAATTGAATGCAGTCTTCTAAAAGTGGCCTAACCAACGTTCTGTACAATTGTAATTTGACCTCCCAACTCCTATACTCAACCCATGCCCTTCACCTCTTCCAAAACTTTCAATTTCCCTGACCGCCAACACCTCATCTTCCCGATGGACGTACAGGCCCTTTACACCCACATTCCCTGACATAGAAAGCCTAAAAGCCCTCAGCATCTTCTGCTCCTATAGGCCCAACTAGTCCCCTCCACTGACACTCTCATTTGCTAGGCAGAACTTCACCCTCAACAATTTTTACTTTGATTCCTCCCACTTCCTACAAACCAAAGGGTTAGCTGTGGCACCCGCATGGGCCTGAGCTATGTCTGCCTCTTTGTGGGATTCATGGAACAGTCCCTCTTCCACAACTACACTGGCACCATCCCTCACCTCTTTCTCTGCTGTATTGGTGCTGCCTCATGCTCCCATCAACTTCACCAATGCCTTACACCCCACCCTGAAATTCACCTGGACCATATCTGGCAACTCTCACCCCCTCCCCCACCCTCGCCCTCTCCATCCCCATCTCCTCATCACTGATACCCATTTCAAACCTACTGACTCCCACAGCTACCTTGACAACACCTCTTCTCATCCACCCTCTTGCAAAAATGCTTTCTCTGATTCCCAATTCCTTCACCTCTGCCACATCTGCTCCCAGGATAAAGCGGTCCACTTCAGGACATCCCAGATATCCTCCTACTTTAGGGACTGTAGTTTCCCCTCCTTAGTAATTAAGGATGCTCTCAACCACATTTCCTCCATTTCCTACACTTCTGCCCTCAAACCTCCTTCCCCCAACAACAATAAGGATAAAGTCCCCTTGGATCTCACATACCACCCCTACCAACCTCCAAATCCAGCACATCATCCTCTGACATTTCGGCCAATCAGACCCCATCACAAAAAAGAATTTCCCTTGCTTTTCTGCAGGGACCATTCACTCTGTGACTCATTCGTCAACTCTACAATCCCCACTAAATTTTTTACCATACCCGGTACCTTTCCCTGCAACTGGAAGAGGTGCAGAACCTATCTCCACACGTCCCTTCTCAACTCTACCCAAGGCCCCAAACAATCTTTCCAGATCCAGCAGAGATTCACCTGCACTTCATCCAACCTGATCTATTGTATCCACTGTGCCTGATGTTGTCTCTTCTATGTGAGGGAGACCATGCACTCAGGGACCGTTCATGGAGCATCTGCACTCTGCAATAACTATCCAACCTGATCTTCTGGCTGCCATCCATTAACTCTCCCTCCCACTGCCCTGGTGACATGCCCATCCTTGGCCTCCTCTACTGTCAGGGTGAAGCCAAACACAAACTGGAGGAGCAACACCTTATATTTCGCCTGGGGTGCTTACAACTCAATGGCCTCAATATTGACTTCCCCAGCTTTGAAATCCCTCCACCACCAGTCCTATCTCATGTCCAGCCCTCCCCCTACTCCTCGTCTCCCGAACCTGTCCATGTTTCTTTTCACTTATCCACTCCACTCTTCCCACTGGTCAATAGCAATAACCCTCTACCCGCATCCACTAATCACCATCCCACCTATCCTTACCCCAGCCACACCCCCTCACTCTATTTACTGCTGGGCTCTCTTCCCCTTCCCCAGTCTTGACAAAGGGTTCCAGCCAAAATGCTGACTTTCCTGCTCCTCGGATGCTGTCTGACCTGCTGTGCTTTACCAGCTTCACATCTTTTGACTTCTATACTCAATGCACTGACCAATGAAGGCAAGCGTACCAAACGCCTTCTTCAGTATCCTATCTACCTATGATTCCACCTTCAACAAACTGTGAATCTGCCATTCAATGGCATAGTCATAGATCCACAACAGCTGAGATGGTTTTGCGACCTGCCTTTTTATTTCTCACGTCTTATCTTTTGTCTCATTTTTGATCCAGCAAAGTAGGATTTGTGTTCCAACAAGTCCAGAGAAACTATGAAACTGACTTCAAAAAAGTTTGAAATTAAACAGTTTATCACAAATGGGCAATATCAGTAAATCAGTATAGAAATCGAAGCATATAACTTAGTGCCTTTCTTGCAGCAATGAATACTATTAAATATTCACCAAATGAACATGACTGACAAGAAAGCGATACAGTGGTTATTTCATTTGTCCCACACAGGTCTGCTGCCTTTTCATTGAATGTGCATTATGTAAGGTTGAGATAGATCTTTGGTCTCTTGAGGGATCATGAGATATGGAAACTGGACAGGAAAGTGGAGTTAAATCTAAATTGCATGTCACAAACACATTGAATGGTGGAACAGGTTCAATGGGATGTGGTGTCTACTTCAGTTGCTTTTCTCATGTTCTTCGGCATCACAAGACAGGCATTCTCTACATTCAATATACTATTTTTAGGAAGAGCTGAAAGCCAACCTAAAGAAAACTTGATCAATTATCTGAGAAATATTCCTTTAAGAAATCAAAACCACTTTGCAAGATTAAATTGACTTTGCTCCACATATGAAACACCTCCTGCTTGTTTCAGGGTGATTTCCACTCCAGACAAATAAATTCCGCTTGCTCATTCTCAAAGGTATTTAGGGAATCAATATTACTCTATTCTAGAGAAAAACACGAACCTTGTAACATCTGACATAATTTTAACTATATGTTAAGTTTCTCCTCTAATTTCTAAAGAATCGATTGTTCACTTAAATACTGTCTAGTCTCTTCATTGTCTTATAAACCTGGATCAAATTGTCAATTGTAAGTCTAAGTGAAACATTTTTTTTGTGTTGTATTCAGTCAGCACAAGAACTTTGACACGAAATGCTCTTAGTTAACCTGTTCAAGGCATATCCCTTAAAGCAAGCAATCAAGCATGTATTAGAGAAAGCATGTTTCATAGAAAGAAAACTAGATGTGATTATGTGCAAGTATGGCTTGTTGTGTAATTCTAACCGTCATTAGTTAGTGTGTATTAGTTAGACAGGAGTATTATTGTTGATTGCATCATTCATTTTTCTGTTTAATCCATCCCTTGTTTCATTCCAAATGTGCATTCATTTCATCAAATTCAGATGCTGTTATTTCTGTTTGCAAATATTTTATTGTAATGATTATTGAAATTTGCAGTTAAGGTTCTTTTGAACTAATTGTACCTTAACTTCTCTATGAGGTTTATGAATTGTCCATACATTTCCATTATGTTGTTGTAATTGTGCATTTTTCATACTTCTAGGCCTAGATTGCTGATGAATCCTGTACAAGAATTCTCAGATCCACATTGAGGTTTTCACTTCTCCAGTGTTTAATAGTGTTGCCAAATTTATTGGTTTTTTAATATAAGTAAATCCACGGATTTTGCTGACTTGAATTTTCCTCTATTTTGTTTTCTCAAGCTAATTTTATCAGAGCTGAGAAATAGAGATAAATCATATCTCCTGAAGAATTAGCCTCAAATTCAAAGGGGTTCCATAGACATCAGTGATGTTTCTTGCCCACATTAGTCATATTTAATGAAAAGTTATTTTAATTTACAGAAGGGAGAATCCTGTATTTAAAACAAAAACTGACTTGTGTTGCCCTGATAGATGTGGTCCTGATCAGCTTAGTCACTTCAGCAGTTTTGTTTCTGGTTGAGATTGCTGTCACTGGCAGGATTTCAGCTATTATTCATCTTGTACACTTTTATATTTCCCCATATCTCAGAAGGGCAAGCCAGGGATACTTAATCTATAATTTATTCTGTGTTTATTCAGGAAGAGGGTGTTTCCGTAGTTTTGCTAAAAGTAAAGTAAAAGGATCAAATCCAGGGGGAATATTTATAATGATATAACAAAGAGAATGGAATATTTATGCCTTGTTTACTCTAGTCCCATTTCTCTGGCCTTTCCTGATATTCTCTTTTTTTGCAATTCTGTTGTAATTGCATTTACAGTCTTTGCTTCAAATAAATGTTTGTGGTCAAACGTTACGTGATCATCACGTGATGATCACCTTCTATCTGCCATTGTTTTTCAACCTTCTCCTCTGTCTTCCAACCATGATCTTCAGTTTGTTCCATCTTATGACTAATTTATCAAGTGAAATCAATTTGTTCACTATTGAAATTATTTGAGATTTTTCATAATTTTGAAAGATGTTATTGATTCCCCTTTTATCAAATATGCTTCCTTGGAAAAGAAAATCAAAGTATTGTCATTTTATTCCTGAATATAATTTGAATTAATTTATTTATTAATTTTCATAGTTTTCTGCAATGCAATGACCACAGGTTGTCTCAACTAATGTCTTGTAGACCTTAATATCAAACATTTGTTTCTATGCTCATTGAGCAAGTCCTGTACTTAGCATTAAGACATACATCTGAACATTTTATCCTTTTATTACTCTACCATTTTGTTGGTCTTCAACTAAAAGCAAGCTCAAATTTTATGGAAATATCTCTTATTGCTATTCATATATGATTACATATGAGCAAAACAGCTTTGTACAGGAGTGTTTCTAACAGTTTTGAAATTATTACTAAAATTTATGGATCAGACAATTATGGTATACATTACTTTTGAAGTGCAGTTTAATACAATTTCATCATGAAGTCTATACATTTTGGTTGCCCAAGCAACCAGTATGCAGTATAACACAATTGAATTATCATTACATTTTCCAATACTGGGCTTTCAGAATGACAAAAAATTGTATTGGTATAAAGCCATTTAAGTTGAATAATTGTATAAGCTGCTAACTATAATTTCATTCTATCCCAACTCCAAACATCAGGAAGAATATTTAATTCACTGGGGGAGACTGCCTATTGTGCACTCACAATATGGTGATTAGACTAGGACATTTTCTGTTGTGACTGGCTAGGTTCTTTTTGATTAGAGGTGTACCAGGCAGTTTATTTAAGTAGCTATAGTCATTCAGGATGCCTGACGTTGGCAAAGTGTAGAAGGACGATATGCTATACCAATGGTAGGAGCCCAAATGCAAAATTTAGCAATGAATAATTTAAGCTTGCATGTCCACAAATGAAAGACCCAAATACAGTATTTAGTTTCTACTGCTGCCCGAGTAAAGTAGGGAGTGGATTTACAGACTGCCTTCAGGATTACCTCTTCCAGAGAATTTCCCCTGATCACAGGAGCATCTTTGGAAAATCACAGCCTCCTGTGGATGATGTCCCACAGATACTCCCCTCTCTGTCCCAAGTCATCACTCCAGTTCATCTCCTGACCTTCACAAAGCATCATGATACCCGTCAGTCACGGATTATCTTCCTCCACCTCCTCCTCACCTGAGAATCATCTCCATGCACCAAACCCCCAGAGTTCTCTCCATCTCCCAGGACAATTTCACCTTTTCACCTGACAGCACCCTCTCCCTCTCTCAGGACATCTTCAATCATGGAGCTACAAACCACATTCTGCAGATCTGGTGTCCAGCTCGCTGTCAGATGTGGATCATTTTGTACACTTCTGAACAACTACAGCAGCTGGGATTTATATAGATCTGACTTGATAATGAATCCAAGCAACTCCACATTGGGCATTTGAAAGAACTCCTCCCAATCTCTCCAGATCCAGCTATGTTTTCCAACCTCCAGCCAATCACTTTGTTAGGTCTCCTACTCCTTTTAGGCTGCCTACTAATCAAAGGATAGCCAACTCAAAATTCCCAACAGTTCTAACAGGATTTGAATGGACGCCACGTCAAAAGGTTATCCACACAATGTGGTAAGTGAGGTCTAGGTCATTAGTCCTTGTCAGAGAGGTTTCTGGGAAAGGGGAGGGAAAGGTTGATAAAGGCACTGAGGAGAGGGGTTACTGTGGGTGCAACCATTACTGGCAGATAGGGCAGGGAACTGTGCCATGGGCTGAAGAATACCCAGTTAGGACTACCCCCCACCCCCCCAACCACCCTTACAAGGACATATGTATCTCGTAAGACCAAGTGCTTGACTAACTATAGCCAATCTCCTTGACTGAATGTGAATGTGCCACTTGACTGAATGTAATGGCACCTGCTGACTGAGCACACATCCCCTTAATGTCATGAAGGAATGCTCCCCTTTGGCTTTCACACATTGCTAATTGTTTGAAGTACATGCTTTGTGTTTGCTGTTGGAGCCTGGCATAGCTCTGACATTTATGTAGCTCAGTGCCACACAGCAACATGCCCACCCCATTGACTGTTCAGTACTTGCTACCGTGACAAGTTGCTTTATTCTGACTGTGTGCAAGAAACACAGATGTTGGCAGCCTGTAAGTCAGTGTTGAAGTTCGTCTGAGTGTGTGTGTGTATGTGTGCGTGTGCGTGCGCAGGCAGCGACTGGCAGTATGGGTAAAGTAGGCAAGTGCCAAAAAAGTAAGCAAAGAACCATAAGGTGCATCCTGCGTAGTTGCATGAGATGCTTGTTTGTGTGCCCCTGCACACAAAGCAACCTGATAGAAGCATGTAGGTGATAGGTGATAGAAGAGGACACAATTAGACAGTGGTCCAATCTGAAAGAACTGCAGATGCTGTAAGTCACAAAGAAAAGCAGAAATTGCCAGAAAAGTTCAGCAGGTCTGGCAGCATCTGTGGAGAGAAATCAGTGTTAACCTTCCAGATCGAGTGACCTTTGCTCAGAACGGTGGCGTGGACAAGCATTCAGCAAGCTGCAGCCACCAGGTACTCGATGCCATTTTATATGAGTGGAATATGTGCCAACTCATTTCTCAGGGAAGAGGAGCAGAATTGGAAGTGGCACTTAAAAAAGGCAAGTTGAAATACGAGTAAGATAAAAATGTACGAAAATAGGTCACCAATGCTCAATAGTGAGATTCTGAAGTCACTAAGGATTAAGATGACATTTATGAAACCTTTTATTGTCATTGAGATTTTGATCTTTCTTTCTTTTCCATATTTTCCAAACTTGCTCACCTTTGTACATACTGTATTTGTTTGTGTGTGTGTATGTGTGTGCATTCAGGAGCATGTTTCAGTACAGTCTGTCTCAGGAGAATTTAGTCACCGTGACTGCATTCCTTACAAAGCTGTTTTAGAGTTAAGGTTTGTTGTTTTCATGTTCTTAAACATACAGTTACAAAATAGCAGTCTGAAGAACGATTTATTTACTGATCAGTCATCTGAGGGTTCTTTGAAGATCAGGGTAGGTACTGGTGGCAGACGGCAGATGTAGAGGCCTGGAAAAAACAAAAGCATATTCCAATTGACTGAAACATTTCAACAAGATAAAAACCTTACCTGATCATATATTCACACATATCAACTTTTAGGAAGCATGCTTGAACTTGCGCAAAATGTATATTTTCTAACTTTTTGATATCTGGTCAATGAAAGATTATCTTTAACAATGAAACAGATAAGCAGTCTGAGACATGGTTAAACAACATCAATCTATAAAGTTCATTCCTTTTCACGTGTTTATGTGGACCGATATAATTAGCTCCACATTCAGTAACTGTGGTGATTGTAACAGTGTCAGCAGGGTGAACCACATAGATTGCAGCTGTTAATCTGGTCCAAACAGGAACCCCAATCAGGGCTGACAGATATAAACTGGAGTGTCAGAGGTTCTGCATACTCTGAAAGCTGGCTCTGAGCAAACTGGACCAGTGTCAATTACAATGCACATATTCCGACGTGCCATAGCAAGGAACCGTGATGACCTCCTCAGGAGACAGACACATGCTGCAACCGACAGGGTACCCTTCATTGTTCAGTATTTTCCAGGAGCTGAAAGATTACGCCATGTTCTTCGTGACCTGCAACACATTATCAATGAGGATAAGCACCTCACCAAGGCCTTCCCCACACCTCCACTGCTTGCCTTTAAACAACCACCAAACCTCAAACAGATCATTGTTCATAGCAAGCTGCCCGGCTCTCAGGACAACTCCATACAACCCTGTCACAGTAGGTGCTGCAAGACATGTCAGAGTGTGGACATAGATACCACTATTACACATGGGGACGCCTCCCACCTTGTACATGGCAGGTACTCATGTGACTCAGCCAACGTTGTCTATCTTATACATTGCAGGCAAGGTACATTGGGGAAACCGAGCAAAGGCTACGACAACGGATGAATGGGAACCGCACAACAATCAACAGACAGGAGGGTTCCCTCCCAGTTGGGGAACACTTCAGTGGTCCAGGACATTCAGCCTCGGACCTTCGGGTGACCATCCTCCAAGGTGAGCTTCAGGACAGGCAGCAGCGAAAAGTGGCCGAGCAGAGGCTGATAGCTAAGTTCCGTACCCATAGGGAGGGCCTCAACCGGGACCTTGGGTTCATGTCACATTACAGGTGATCATCATTGCACTACACACACACACTCTCACATACACACGGACACAGATAGGGAGGGCCTCAACCGGGACCTTGGGTTCATGTCACACTACAGGTAACCACCATTGCACTATACGCACACACAGACACTCCTATACACACACACACAGGCACTCCTATACAGACATACACACGGACACACATATACACATTGTTGTGGTTCTGTTCGCCGAGCTGGGAATTTGTGTTGCAGACGTTTCGTCCCCTGTCTAGGTGACATCCTCAGTGCTTGGGAGCCTCCTGTGAAGCACTTCTGTGATCTTTTCTCCGGCATTTCTTAGGCGGTTGGCACAGGATTCCCATTTCCTGGCTTGTCTTAGCGTCTCTCGCCCGTAGGTGTTCAAAGTTTGCACAGGGGGCTAACACCTTCAACATATTGTCTAGCTATTACCATTGTTAACAGCTAACCCGAGAATGCAACTTTTTTAAAAAAAGGTTTTGTGATTCACACATGAAAAAAGTGAAACTATCACTGTATTCTAACAGATGAAAGGCTTAACAGGCAATCAATTTTTCAATGTATAATTTCAGTTACACCACACTGTAAATTTTTGCTATAAATTATGTGTGTTAGGATTGAGCCCTCCACTACCACCTGATGAGGGAGCGTTGCTCCGAAAGCTAGTGTGCTTCCAATTAAACCTGTGGGACTATAACCTGGTGTTGTGTGATTGTTAACCATATAAATAAAGGGTGACTTGGTAACGGGATGCTGGCTTCTCTGGAGTTATTTCAGTGGTCACAAAGATGGGATCAATGCTTTTAGTCATTATGTATGTCCACTCTAAGTGGTTGGGTGTGCATAGAGTTCATTCGTCAAACATGGCGACAATGGTAGAAAAGCTGCGAGCATCTTTCATAATACACAGTCTTCCGGTAGTGTTGGTCACAGACAATGGCATATCATTTTACCAGTGGGGAATTTGGGTATTTTCTAAAGTCAAATGACATTCAGTATATAAGGACAGCTCCATTCCATCCATCATCCAATGGTCTGGCAGAAAGAGCAGTCCAAACTTTGAAGGCAGGTTTGAAGAAACTGCCTACAACTTCACTTGATACCAAACTTCCTAGTTCCTATTTGATAATCGGACTATCCTTCATGCAACTGCAGGGATAGCTCTCGCAGAATTGCTAATGGGGAGAAGACTCCGCACCAGGTTAAATCTGATCTTCCTGGGCAAGGGTGAAACAGAATCAGGAACACCAATGTTGGATGCAATAAGTGAGAGATGAAGTTTACTTCAGGGAATGAAGTCTTGCGCCAAAACCATGGAAATAGACCTGCATCATTATGGGGTATGGTCAATGTCAAGTCCCATGACACACAAAGTTTGGGTAGATGAGGTGGTCCTGAACAGGCATGTGGGCCATATATAAGCTTCAAACTCTCAAACAGGGCAGGAGCAAAACATACCCATTTCCTCAGAACAGTCAGAAAGGTTGTTGGAACCTCTGGTCTCTCCCTCTTTACCCAGCATCATAGAAATCTCGGAGTCTAGGATGGACGTGGCAGATGTGTCAGCTCCAATGCTTTTACCACCTGGAAGATGATGAATTTCATCCAAGATGATCCAAGAGGCAGGCTAAGATCTGGTACACATCACCCATATCAGGGACTGAGTTTGAGGAACCGGACCTGGTGCAGAAAGTCCCCTAGAGAGGCTACAAGAAAAAGAACAGGTTACATCCTGGACTTGGAAGAAGAGGTATGTCGTGATGGTAACAAAATCAGCAGGCTGGTCCTCATAGAATATGAGTTACCTGATTGGCCCCGGTTAATAGCCCTCATCAGGGAGCCCTTGATGACAGATATAAACAGGAGTGTCAGAGGTTCTATTTCCTGAGAGCTGGCTCTGAGCAAGCTGGACCAGTGTTAAGTGCTATGCATCTGTTAATAAAGGGTGACTTGGTAAAAGGATACTAGTCTCCGTAGAGTTATTTGATAATGAATTTCATATTTGTGCTTATTTCCTTTGAATTCATTTCTTCTCATCTTCTTACTCTCTTGAATCAGTTGGAGAGGGCTGTTTCATGTGACTTCCCTGTCTTTTTCTTATTGTTGTTTGGGAAGTGGTCAACATGACAAGCTCAGCATTTATTTCCCATCTTTTTACTGTTCCTGAACTTCAGCGGCCAGTTAAAAGTCATGTGCAATGTTATAGGTCTGGAGTCACATTGGTAAGGATGGCTACTTTCCTTTCCTTAACCTTTCACAAGAATGAATAGTTGTCAACAATACCACTGCTGGGACCAGCTTTATATCCCACATTTATTTATTGAATTTAAGTGGTGGGATTTGAGCCTCTGTGCTTCTAGGTTACCTAGCCCTGTAATGTTACTGCTATGTCAACATCTCTCTCTAAAGCATAATGTGTTTATAGTTTCACAATTCCAGACTGCAGTAGTTTTCAGAATATTCTCATGTTCTCTAACATCAGAGTTCTCTAACACGCAGAATGAGGAAGCTGATATTAGGCCACAGAGAAATGAAAGAATACCAGTTCTTTGTCTCATCAGAACTGGATTGTGTTGTGCTAATTCTAGAAATGTACTGGCTGAACTTCAATAGATTCACTTGCATATTATCCACTTGAGAATGTTCTTGATTATTGCATCTAATTATCAAAGTATGTATTTCAATTGCGACTATTGCAACAAGCTTGTTTTTCAAGTATCTGAAATTAAAAACGCTATGTTGGAAAGATTCGGTATTTCAGACAGCATCTGTGGAGAAATGTTTCAGATCTTTATTACAAATCGGTTGCATCCAACATACTTCACATAAGCTTCTGAAATTCTATCATTATTTAGAGATGCCAGTGTTGGACTGGGGTGTACAAAATTAAAAATCACACGACACCAGGTTATAGTCCAACAAGTTTAATTGGAAGCACTAACTTTCGGAGCGCTGCTCCTTCATCAGGCGGTTGCACAAACACCTGATGAAGGAGCGGTCCTCTGAAAGCTAGTGCTTCCAATTAAACCTGTTGGACTATAACCTGGTGTCATGAGATTCCATCAGTTTGCGATCATTCTCATTTAGAAGATCATTTATTTTGAGATAGTTATTTGTTTCAACTTTAGTGCATATTACTAGGTCTAAAATAGCCACTTCTTTAGTTGGTTGGCCGAATAGGTTGAGGCTGTTTTCCCTGGGGCACTAGAGGCTAAGGGTTGACCTTCACAGAGGTTTATAAAATCATGAGGGATATGGATAGGGTAAATAGACAAAGTCTCTTCCATGGGTGAGAGAGTCCAGAACTAGAGGGCATAGGTTTAGGGTAAGAGGGGAAAGATTTAAGAGGACCCTAAGTTTTCACGCAAAGGGTGGTGCATGTATGGAATGAACTGTCAGAGGAAGTGGTGGAGGCTGATACAGTTATAACATTTAAAAAGCATCTGGATGGATCCATGAATAGAGAGTGTTGAGAGGGATATGGGCCTAGTGCTGCCAAATAGGACTAGATTAATTTAGGATATCTTGTCAGCATGGAGAAGTTGGACTGAAGGATCTGTTTCCATGCTGTACATCTCTATGGCTCTACCATTCTCAAATGTATTGTTCCAAGAAACTGTCCCAAATGAATGCTATGACATAATTTCCTAGACTTTCTTTGCCATTTTGATTCATCCATTACATATGAAAAGTAAAATCCTCCCTGATTATTGCAATATCTTCCTTATAACCCTAATTATTGCTTTATTTATACTCTACCCAATGGTGAGTCACTGAAAAGGAGTCTATAAATTACTCCAACCAGTGATTTATTTCCTTTACTATTCCCATCACGACTACAGGTTCAGAACCCTGAAATAATGTGGACATTTGTAACTTGTAATTCCAAAATCAGCTGCAGATATAAACTTAGTGGACATCGAGAGAGAGACTCTTGGAATTTCACACTTATGCATATGAGGAAACTTCAAAAACTGACTTTGAAAAGGGAAGAAGACAAGTCAAAACAGACTGAATTGTGATCCCTTGTGACTGCAAAGGTAATGAGAAGCTGACAACACTCTGCTCACCAGCAGGATACCCATTGCAAATTATGTCCTCAACTGCAGGCATATGTTGTGTATCTCTCTTTGGAGAATACATAAGGATTTGGTTAAAAAATTGAGTCTGAAGTTTACCGGAGGGTACAAGTGGGACTGAATGCTCTTGGTTTTGAGCGTCAGCTTGCTAAGAAGGACTCGGTTGAAGGACTGTTCCTGAGTCACTCCTGTGTAACAGGAAAAGACACTTTCTCACTCTCAGTATTGGAAGTCAACTAACTTCCAGCCAGACAAAAGGAAGACCCTGTCTCACTCCGCATGCACTATGCAAGCTGAAAAAAAAAAATGGAATTTGGACAAAGAAACTTCAAACAGCACAGAATAATGAGAATTTCCAAAACTGACTATTCAACTACTGAGGTCAATGCTATTGATAACCTACACTGCATAGACCTCAACTTTCAATACTTTCAGGAACCAATTCAGAGACTGATCCTTTTTTCATTTTCCAGGCTCAAGTTTTCTCATCCGTTTATGTGTAGTACGTTACTAATTCTTTACTCAGCGAGTAATGAATAAATTCACTCTATTTGTTTACTCAAGAAAATCCGGTTAAATTGGCTCTTTTTAAAGTATAGATTCAATTTGAATAAGAACAGTAAATGCTGGCGAATCTCAGCCGGTCTAGCATTTTCTGTACAAGTTAATGTTTTGAATCCAAAGACTCTTCTTAAGTTTATTTGGGTCTGGGAGGAATATATCCCCAAAGGAAGGGATCCTTTTTTATTAACCTTATTCCAACCAACGGAGGGAATGTGTGATTATTGAATGCATACCAATTCATCCCTCCTCACCTGGGAACTTGACAGCTTGGTATAGTCTTAAAATCACAAGATAAAAGATATTTCACAGCTGAATTTGTGATAGGATGAGTAGTCAGAGCAATTCAATGATGAAAGGAGTGAAGTTACAAGGCAAAAGAAAGGTGGTGCTGATGTAATATAGAAACAAAAATGCATTGAGTGGAGGTGTAAATGTCAACAGTCCAACTATCATGAGCGTCTGCTGTTTAAAAGGTATGGGAGCAGCAATCATAACCTGATTTTGTGGAACTCCATATGTGACAATGCAATTCTCATTCTACTTGAGTGGAATACAAGACCATAAAAACAAGCTTGTCAATGGTAAAAGGCGATTGGATGGTGATTGAAGAGTGATTTCCCATTTATTGTGTTATAGTTGAATCAGGTACTTATAAAAGTCAGGCTTGCAGCTCTATGACATGTAATAATGTGGTAAAAGGTTGTTCAAAGGAGCCAACCTTTGATCTCGCTAATTCACCGATCAGCTCTTTTCCTATGGTGAATTTGTAACTACATGCAAAACCATTTGTTGACATGAATATGTGTAATTACTTCTTTAAGTTTTATCAAAGTTTATCAATGCACATCTGTGTGTAAACTGATAAAACAACAAAAAAGAAGCAATACACATGTTTAGGAGAAAGTGAGGACTGCAGATGCTGGAAATCAGTGCTCATGTTTAACCAATATTTGGAAAAATGCAAAGATAAATGGTTATTCTTGCTGTGAAAATCAATTGCAAAGTACATCAAAACATATTAGTTATATTCCCAGAAAGATTGGTAGTTGCACAAACACTGGCTGACACAGTTGAAAGAGAAAAAAAAATGAATTGCCTCCATAAAGGCTGTCACCACTCAGATCCCTTTGCAAATGGAATTCAATTCAAAGCAAATGGACATCAGTCTGGATCAATGTGAGGTGCTGCACTTGGGCAGGGCGAAGGCAAGGGAATAAACGGGAGGGCCCTGAGAAGTACCAGAGAGACCTTAGTGTGTGCATGTATACCAATGCCTTATGGTAGCAGGACAGGTGAATAATGTGGTTAAGAAGGCATATGGTATACTTGCCTTTGTTAGATGAGGCATGGAGTTTAAAAGCAAAGAGGTTATGCTGGAACTGTATAAAATGTGGGTTAAAACACAGCTGGAGTATTGTGTGCAGTTCTAGAATCCTCATTATAGAAATGATATGATGGCACTGGAGAGGGTGCAGAGAAGATTTACCAGGTTCTGAAGAAGGCTCACTGGACCTAAAACTCTAATTCTGCTTTCTCTCCACAGGTGCTGCCAGACCTGCTGAGTTTCTCCAGTAATTTCTCTTCTAGTTTCAGGTTTCCAGCAACCGCAGTTTTTTTGGTTTTGGTTTACCAGGATGTTGTATGGGATGGAGAGTTATGAAAAATTACCAGTATTTTAGTAAAAATATTTCCCTTCACTTCTCATTTTCAATGTTGTTCTGAATCTGTAAATATTGTTTCATGAGCTTAACTCTTGCATATAACAGAAAATCTTTACTTTCCTTTTGTGAAGAAAAAAATAACTTTTTCAATAGAAAATAAAAAGTATTTCACTATCTTCTCTTACTATCACAGTGATTTTTAAAAAAATCTCGGCATTATGTTTACTGTCTTGCATGCTGTTTATAAACACAGGGCAGAAACTTTATCAAGGTCTGAACAATTTGTGATGGTGAGATTTTTGGCAGATTCAGATGAGATGTCTGGCAAGGTTAATCTCTACATAAAGATATCTCACTGCATCTTCTTATGCTTTCCACAAGTAGTGTGATAAATTCCTCATGAATTTTGCCAACTGGAGGGATTTTAGGTTGTTAAACACCTTTTGGTGACCCTCATTAATATTTAGCTTTCTACCTTCCTAAAATTATGAAACAAATGAGATGTCAAAAAAAAAGCAACATGGAAACCAGAGCTTATAGCTGGCAAATGCAGCTTGCTGCATAATCAAAAGGAGCTCAGTGTTGCACATAGACACCAACATCTATGGGTATGCTCCATGCACACCCTGCATCCACAGATATCGGCATCAGATATTCCAGCTTCTCAGACCATCATGGCACTTCTAAGTACAAAATGCTTCTGTACTTCCATGCTGTAAAAGCAACTTGCATTGTAATACAGCTGCATTCAGGTACACAGCAGCATGCACCCAGTTTGTGGATTGGACCAAGTTACAACTCTAAGTTCTTCACTCACTATCATTGCACTTATTCATTTTGAGCCTACCTGGATTCTCATAGCATCCCTGACTTGCATTACCTTGCCCTGTCATTTTGCACTTTTAGCCCTCAGTCTGAGACACAAAGCTCATGTTAGTTCTGACTTGCCTTGCCTTTTAACATCGGTGCAAAGGAAGGAAGATTTTTGTAGTTGTCATCAGACACCAGTAAAGTCAAGCGGGAACTTAAGCTTGTCATAGTCTTTGGTTCTAACAGAATATGTCAAGGGCAATCTACGACTTCAATCCAAAGTTGTGGACACAGTTGGCCAGCTGCTCAGGACAGACAGATTCCAAATGCTGTCTACGTAATGTGTGAGGAGATGCATGTTGGACAGCCCACAACTGTTTTGTGTCTTTCTGCCCCATGGACCTATATTCCTCCTGGAATGAGCGATAGACAAGTATTAATGGAGATGAAGCTTGGTGGCACAGCTATTACTATTAGTATAGGTGAGAAGGTCCTAAGTGATTTGGCAGTGCAGAGATAATGCAGGGTTAGGGGTGTCAGGGTTTGGGCTGGGTGACAGCAAGTGAGCAAAGATAATGCAGGCAATAGTGAGAGTGGTAGAGCATGAGGCTTGGAGGGAGATGGGTACAGTGGCAGGGATAGAGAGAGTGTGAGGTATCAGAGAGAAAATGATGGCATTTATATTGATGGACTGAAAAAGGTTATTGAGGTTCTTCCTATTCTGCTCTGCATTCTTCCTGATCTCCAAGATTGCTTCAAGCCAGGTGGTAAACCTCAGATAAAGCTGGCATGGGCTGTGTCTTGGCCTCCACTGCTGGCCCTGGAGAAGATGACATCACATTTCTGCCCAGTGTTACGTGCAAGATGCTGATTGGAAAACAGGTTGCTGATTTCCCCCTGACCGCGTGTTTGCAGTAAGTGTAAGGAACCATGCAAGGCAGTTCCAAATGGGCAGTCCTTGTCTGGGTGCACAATGGGCTTTTAAAGATGCCATGTGCGCCAAGGATGTTGGTGAATTCTGGGATGTCTGCTGAGAGATGAGTTGTTTGGGATTGTCATGCGGTAAGGTGGAGCCAGATCTGGACATGATGTTTGCCATAGGGATGGGTGGAATGTTAATGAGATGAATTTGGTAAGACTCAGCAAGAAAATGTTCAAGGTGTTATGATTGAAATCCCTCCAAAAACTCAATACAACCCAGAGTTGGCCAAAAAAATGTAAGATTCTGCCCATTGCTGTTAATTTTGCAACCTTTTCATTTACATGTCTGACAGTGAACACATATGTGTGGTGTTCATACCCAAATATTAATAGGTGATGGCATTTCCCATATTATATGAACAAACAGAATAAGCTATTGTATTTCCTGCATGGCAGCGAAAGTTATATTACACCAACAAATACGTCAATTAAATATTTTTCCTCAGTGTAAGCTGAGGCTATAGATTTGTGCCAAAAGAAACTTTAATAATTCCAGAGAACTCAGCGTTGTCAATTCAACTTGTCTTGGGCAGAAAGCAAAAAGCCCAGAAAGTGTTTTCACTGAAAAAGCAATCATGAACCTATCTAATTAAATGCATTTAAATTGTTGAATTATAAACATACATCAATTTGTCAAATTTTATAGAAATGACAATGGCAAACAGGTTTGGTTTGATCCATTTAGCTTATGTTCCCAAAGAAAATGGCAGTTAATTAATTACAGCATGAGAGCTTTTGCCACTTCGCACATTCTGTTGACTATGCTACAGTACAAAGGACTCATGTAGAAGAAGAAAAGAAATAAGAAATGCATCAGGACATTGGTTAGGCCACTGTTGGAAAATTGCATGCAATTCTGGTCTCCTTCCTATCGGAAAGGTGTTGTGAAACTTGAAAGGGTTAAGAAAAGATATACAAGGATGTTGCCAGGGTTGGAGGATTTGAGTTCCAACCCTGGATTGAGGGAGGGAGAGGCTGAACAGGCTCGAGTTTTTGTCCCCGGAGTGTCAGAGGCTGAGGGGTGACCTTATAGAGGTTTACAACATTATGAGAGGCATGGATAGGGTAAATAGGCAAAATCTTTTCCCTGAGGTCGAGGAGTGCAGAACTAGAGGGCATAGGTTTAGGGTGAGAGGGGAAAGATATAAAAGATACCTAAGGAGCAACGTTTTCACACAGAGGGTGGTATGGGTATGGTATGAGCTGCCAGAGGAAGTGGTGGAGGCATGGTACATTTGCAACATTTAAGAGGCATTTGGATGGGTATATGAGTAGGAAGGACTTGGAGGGATATGGGCCAGGTACTGGCAGGTGGAACTAGATTGGATTGGGATATCTGGTTGGCATAGTCGGGTTGGACCGAAGATCTATTTCCATGCTGTACATCTCTATGACTCTATGACGATTTGACCTTTCCAATTATCCAGGTTCACTTTCTAGTTTTTTCTAGTTTATTCAAGCATTTTGTGAAGAAAACATGTACCAGTTACATGCTGCCAAAACTGAAATTTGTCTCTTTTGAATGTTGCAATGTGACCTACTTTTCTATTATTCTTAAATGGAATGTACAAAGACTAAGGCAGCACTTTGTTGCCCATCATAATTGTACTTGAAGAGATGCTAGTGAGTAGCCAGTTGAAACCACGAGAGTCCTTAGGGTGTAGAGACACCGACAGTTCTGTAGGGAAACAAGCCCAGTGATGGTGAAGGAAAAGCATTCTAGGTCAGAATGACTTGAAAGGGAATTTCAGGTGGTGGTGTTTCCATGTGCATCAGCTTCCCTTGTCTAAGAAGTAGTTGTCATGACTTTGGAAGGTCCTGTCAAAGGAGCATTGGTGTGTTACCGAAATGCATCTTGTAGTTGGTGCACAATGTTGCCACAGTATGTCAGTCATGAAGGGAGTGAACGTTGAAGGTGGTGAATGGATGCAAATTAATTGGGCTACTTTGTCTGTGATGGTGCAATCTTCTTGAGGATTGCAGGAGCTGCAACCATCCAAGCATTACAGGGTATACCATCACAAACCTGATTTGTGTCTTGTAAGGAGTAGACAGGCATTGGGGTGTCAAAAAGTGAGTTATTTGTCACAGAATTCCTGCCTCTGACCCATCTTTGAAACAAAGGTGCATTCATATTTTCAGCGATGTTATGACATACCTACAGAGCAAGTGGGACTTAGGGACACAGCCACTGCTCTGCAAGAGCCCTCTAAACTATGGCATGTTTATGCTGGTTCAGTTCAGTTTGTGATAAATGGTAACTCCTGGATGTTGTTAGTGTGGGTTTCAGCTATGGTAATGGCATTGAACATCAAAAGGTGATGATCAGATATTGTCTTGTTGGAGATGATCATTGCCTGGCAATTGTGTTCCTTGCCATCTATAACCACAAATGTTGGTGTTCTCCAGCTGTTGCTGTTTCTGGTCATGGACTGCTACAGTACCTGAGGAGTTGTGAATGATACTGAACATTGAGCAAATATTAATGAACATCCCTACTTCGGAACTCATGATGGGCTCATGATGGACTGAAAGTAATTTATGAAGCAGTTTAAGATGCTTGGGCTTAGGATATTACCCTGAGGCACTCCTGCAGTGATATCTGGTGTAATGCTGATTAATATCCAACAACCACAACTATTTTCCTTTATGCTAGGTACGATTCCAACCAATGGAGAGATTTCCTTCAATTCTGCCTGATTCCAGTTTTGTCAGGGGTCCTTTCAGTCACTTAGATGAATGTTATGTTTATGTCAAAGACAGAAACTCTCACCTCATCTCTTGAGTTCAACTCCTTTGTCCATGTTTGAATCAAGCCTCTAATGTAGTCAAGAGGTGAGTGGCCCTGGCAGAATGCAAACTGAATGTCCATGAGTAGTTTGTTTCTTTGCAAGCTCAGCTTGGCAGCACTATTGTGATCCCTGGAGCGTCGGAGGCTGAGGGGTGACCTTATAGAGGTTTAAAAAATTATGAGGGGCATGAATAGGATAAATAGACAAAGTCTTTTCCCTGGGATCAGGGAGTCCAGAACTAGAGGGCATAGGTTTAGGGTGAGAGGGCAAAGATATAAAAGAGACCTAAGGGGCAACTTTTTCATGCAGAGGTACGTGTATGGAATGAGCTGCCAGAGGAAGTGGTGGAGGCTGGTACAATTACAATATTTAATAGGCATTTGGATGGGTATATGAATAGGAAGGGTTTGGAGGGATATGGGCCGAGTGCTGGCAGGTGGGACTAGATTGGGTTGGAATATCTGGTCGGCATGGAGGGGTTGGACCAAAGGGTCTGTTTCCATTCTGTGCATCTCCATGACTCTATGACTCTTCCATCACTTTGCTGATGATCAAGAGTCGTGGTCAGTAGAACACATTCGATCTGTCATGTTGTTTGGGAATATGACATACCTAGGCACTTTTCCACATTATCATGTAGATGCCAGTATTATAGTTTCAGTGGAACAAGTTGGCTAGGTGTGTGTCTCGCTCTGGAGGACACGTATTCAGTGCTATTGCCAGAGTATTGTCAGGGCCATAGACTTTGCAGTATCCAGTTCCTTCACCTTTTTCTTCATATCTTATGAAGGGAATTAAATGGGTTAAAGACCCAGCATCGATGATGTTGGACCTCGGAAGGAATCCCAAAATCCCACTCAACACTACTAGCTGAAGGCAGATGAAAATATTCCAGCCTTGTCTTTGGAATGTATGCCCTGGTTTCTCCAAACCTCTATCTTCTCTTTGGGCTTAATATTCTGCCACTATTCATGGCTGGTTGTGGGATCATTTAGCCCTGTCTAATTCTGCCGACCCAGTTCAGTTTCAGTTTCAATGACTACTCCACAGGATTTTAATAGTGGGGGATTCACAAGGTCACATTGGTTGTTGATAGTGTCACATGTTGGGACTCTATAATCACCAGCAATCTGACATTTGATGCTGAAACCAATATTTACATTGCAAAATCTGTAGTTATGTTCAAGCCGCATAATAGTGAAACAGTGACAAACTGACTGAGATCAGAATGTGGGTTTACCCGAACCATTATCCTCAGCGTTACCCTCACAATGGCATTATTGAGACAACACTTGGTGGTGGGAGAAAAGTTGCATTGTATTCTCCTGCACAGTCTCAACTGTACCCTCAGCATGTCTTGACAGTACAAGATCATCAACTCAGAGGTCATGGAGCATGCCAATTTCATCAGGGTAGATGAATTACTCAATCAATGATTGACTCAGCCACATTCATGATGATAGCCATATAACCAAACGCCTTCTGTACAGTGAACAGAACACTAGGTCACAACCAGCTCAGCAAACTTTCCTACAAGAAAACCTGCAAGTAAGATATTAAGATGCTGGACATTGATACAGAAAACTAGAAGGCAGTTGTCAAAAGAATGACGCTGCTGTTCCTTTAACAAGTTTGGGTTGTGCTTAGTTTGTTTTTTCAAGAGATCCTAAAGACCCAGACTCTGAAATGTCTGGGTTTGATGTACTTGAGAATGCTTTCAAGTTTAAAAAAAACACTTGTACAATGGAAGGGGAGTGGCCAGTTTTTCTTTGGTTTGGTTTGTTTGTTTTTAGCAGATTACTGAAAGAAACACAAAAAAAGAGAACAGAATATAGATTAACCTAACCTGTCTGAAAACCCAACAGATTATCCCAGTTTAATGATGCTGTTCTAAATACTTGCAATAATCCCCATAAGCAGTCATTGGCACAAAAGGTTGCCAAATAATACGTTTGCATAAGAAGTGCACACAAACTTCATGTGGTAAGAAAATACTGGTTTAGCTAGAAATCCTTTCTCTCGCCAAAAATGAAAACAAACAAATGAAGGAAAATTCAACCAGTCAGGTAGCTTTGTTGAAAGATGTTTACACTGATAAGTACTAAAAGAAGCTCAAAATAAGGTTACGGACCCGAGCAGGGTTTAAAAATAAAGTAAAAATGCTGCAAGGAAAGCATGTGGGTCATAGTGAAGAAATAATAAAGATTGTTTGAATCATAAAATCCCTACAGTGTGGACACAGGACATTCGGCCCAATAAATCCACACCAAATCTCAGAACAGCTTCCCATCCAAACTCACCTCCCTATCCTATCCCACTACCTCTGCATTCCCCAAGGCTGATCCACCTAACCTGCACATCCCTGCAGACTGGGCAATTTAGCATGGCCAATTCACCTGACCTACACATCTTTGGACAGTGGGAGGAAACCAGAGCACCCAGAGGAAATCCACGCAGACACGGGGAGAATGTGCAAACTCCACACAGACAGTCATCAGAAGATGGAATTGAACCCAGGTCCCTGGCGCTGTGAGGCAGCAGTGATAATATGGAAGGCAGGAGTCGTTAAAAGACAAAGTGTGATTCTGAAAATAAGCGAAATGGGCATGGGACAAAAGGATGTCCAGTGATGAAGTAAATGTCAATAGCAAAATTCCAAACTGTATTAGCTGTTTAAAAAAAAATAGGAACTGTGTTTGGCTGTGAAGGTACAAAATGTGATGTCGAGACTGAAAGATTATCTTGTCACACTTTCGTGCTGCATTATCAGGCCCAGAAACTGAACCAGGGAGGGTTGGGCCTGGGATGAGGTGGGGAGCTGTGGAAGCTGTTGAATTCTATGTTAAGGCCGTATGGTAATAGGCTCCCATGGCGGAAGATGAAGTGTTCTTTCTCCAGTTTGCATATGACCTTGTGTTGATGATGGAGGAGGCCCAGGATAGACATAACATCAGGGGAATGGGAGAGGGAGTTGAAATGTATCGCCGTTGGAAGGTGGGGTCAATTGGAGCATACAGACCATAAATGTTCCCTGAACCGGTTCCCGACTTTGCACTCTGTCTCTCCCATGTGGAGGAAACCACATTGGGAGCAACAGATGCAATAAATCAGGTTAAAGCATATGCTCGTGAATCTCTGCCAGACTTGGAATGATTCTTTGGGGTGTTGGATGGAGGTGAGGGGAGAGCTGTGGGGGCAGGTTTTGTACTTCCTGCAGCCACCGGGGAAGGTGCCAGGTGTGGAGGAGGGGGGGTTGGTGGGGAGTATGGACCTGGCAGAGGAGTCACGGGGGGGAATGGTCCTTGCAAAAAGCAGCAGAGATGGGGAGGGAAATATCATTTTGGTGGTGGAGTCAGCCTACAGATAGCAGAATGGTACAGAGAATGCTCTCTGTCTTATCAACTGCGTGTCGGCCCTTTCTGAACAATTCAGTTTATCCCATCCTCCAGTACTTTCTCACATAAGCCCTTTTGAATTGAATTTGGTGTCAGAAAATCCATTAATGTAATGTAAAAGGAAGAACTGCGGATTCTGGAAATCTGAAACAAAGACTGAAATTGCTTCCGAAACTCAAAAGGTCTGGCAGTATTTGTGAAGAGAACACAGGCTTAATGTTTCAAGTTCAGTGACCCTTCTTCAGAAATTCAGTTCTGAAAATACCAGCAGCATTGATGGGGGTAGGGCATTGGGGTGGAAAGTGCTCTTCGAAGGTCATGGTTACAATGTACATTCACAATTAACAAACATAGGTTAAATTTTATTCAGCATCCTAAAGGTAATAAAACATGCCAAATCACTTGAAAGGAGAATTATTAAACAATATTTGACAAGAAGTCCTGTAAGGTAATGTATCAAATGATTGAAGACTGAATCAAAGAGTTAGGGTTTCATGAGAGGCAGAGATGCTTAGGGGGCGAACTCTCAGCTCCTAGACAAGATAAGAACAATTCAATTTGGGGATGCTCCAGACCTCAGAATTAGTTAATTGTTGGCTTGTAGACTTCAAAATGATTGTAATTATGAAAGTGCAAGATCATGAAAAGGTTTGAAAACAGGAAACAGAATCTTAAAAACAAAATATTGCTTGGTCCAGAGACAATGTAGGTCATTAAGTAGTCTCTCGGTGACTGACATAAACAGTAAGCATTACTTGGCTATGTTCCAACAGCTACGGTTCCAATAACCAGTCAAATACCTCTACTGCCTTTCCCATAGTATGAGACAATGCATAATAAAATTGTAGTTTTACTTCTTCAGGCGAATGCAAACTTGTTTTCATGACATCTCAACAAAGTGAATGAGCTACTTTCAGAATTCACACACACTTACTGGCCATACACACTTGGAGCTTTTTGATGGAATAGGATCTTTCACTGAATCCAAAATGTAATTGAGCAAAATAGAAATTTATCTTTTACCATCCACCGTACCAAAATTTGACACTTCAGCAGGGTTGCAGCATTTAGAACCTATTCAAATACGATGAGATGAATTTTCCCATCTTCTGGCAAAGTGGTTTTTTCAAGTCAGATTCATGGCATCAGATTCTCCATAGTCCATGATAACATTTCCCATTGAATCTTCTGCTCTTTGTTTCATTAAATAATGTGACAATGCTGTCACTTTAACAAGATTATTTTGTCCTTGGGACTTTTTAAGTGAGGTGCTGAGAGATCTGTAAAGAGACAGATTTAACAATGGCAGTGGAGTAGCCAGTTCTCCCAGTTCAGTTTGTTTTAGCTGTGACAGTGAGAGGCTGCTTCATCTTGGGATAAAGGGTTTGTCATGTGATGAGAGAATGATGACGATGGAGCTTAGAGGGATGAGGGGAGATTAGATTAGGATTTCTACAGTGTGGAAACAGGGTCTTCGGCCTAACAAGTCCACATTGACCCTCCAAAGAGTAACCCATCCAGACCCATTCCCCTCTGACTAATGCACCTAACACTATGGGCAATTTAGCATGGCCAATTCACCTGACCTGCACATCTTTGGACTGTGGGAGGAAACCGGAGCACCCAGAGGAAACCCACGCAGACACGGGGAGAACGTGCAAACTCCACACAGACAGTCGTCTGAAGCTGGAATTGAACCTGGGACCCTGGTGCTGTGAGGCAGCAGTGCTAACCACTGAGCCACTGTGCCACCAAAATCAGATCTCTGAAATTTACAGAATATGAGAGGTCTGGATAGAGTGGGCATGGAGTAGGTGTTTTCACTAGTATGACAGACTAGGACATGAGGGCCCAACCTCAGAGTGAAGGCACAACCCTTGAGAACTGAGATGAGGAGGAATTTCTTTAGCCAGGGGGTGATGAATCTGGAACTTATTGGCACAGATGGTTGAGGAGACCAAGTTATTGAGTGTACTTAAGACAGGGACAGCTAGGTTCTTGATTAGTGAGGGGATCAACAGTAACGGGAGAAGGCAGGAGAATGGGATTGAGAAACATATCAGCCATGAGCGAATCTATTTTCTACACTTTTATTTTATTGGAGTCATCCTCTGAAATGGTCTTGCATGCCCGTCAGTTCAAGGGGAATTATAGATAGATAACAAATTCTGGCCTTGTCAGTTATGCTTATGTAGGAATTAAAAATAATATTTCCAGAAATTGCTTTGTTATGCATAGGAGAAGTGTATCACAGAAAAAAGTAACTGGGCAACCAAAGGACAGATTGATCAAATCTGCAGGCTGTAAGTCCACAGAGAAATTAGACAGCTGTGTATTCTGGAAAGATAGGTCTGGTGGATGGAGCTAGTAGCCACTGGATATTTGGGCACTGAAGAAAGATTGGCAGGATCTTGAGAAGGTCATTATATGATTCTGTGGTAGTAATTCTTGTCAGGATTTGAACATTAAGAGGAATATATTGAGACCTTAGAAGGCACTCACTTAAGATTGTCTAAAAGTTCAAATACAGGAAAAGTAAAATTGTATTTTTTGGTATGCATCCAGAAGGGAAGGACACAAGGTCATGGACATAATTGACAATGTGAATAAATAACTGACTGCATGACATTAAAACAAAAGTGATATTTCTTTCTAACGCAAGAAACATTTACAGGAAAACTGTGTTGTTATATGAAAATAGAATAGAAAGCAGACAGGTAGGCTTTAAGAGGCGGTTTTTATGGGAGGAGCGAACAGTGATTAGGCAGACGGACTATGGAAAGAATGTTGATGCATGTAGGCAAAGCAGGTAAAGGCATGACTGTTAATAATGAAGCAAAAGTACTTTGGGACAATGTGAACCCATCAAAAAGGGGAGGTAAGTTAAAATATTTGTAGTCATTTTAACAAGGTCAGACAGGTCATAGAATGTGAGTTCCATGGTTGAGGCTATTAACCTGATCCAGTCAGGGAGCCCTGGCTGACAAAATAAACAGGATTGTCAGAGGTTCTGTTCAGTCTGAGGTCAGTTTTGAGAAAACCAGACCAGTGTCAGGTACTATTGACATGTAAATAAATGGTGCCTTGGTGACCAAATACCAGTCTCTGTGGAGTTATGTCAGTATCAAATAACATTGAAGCAGGAAGTTAACTTTTTCAGTTCAAGTTTTAGCAGAGGTGTCATGAGAACCAGACAAGTGGCATGGTTTGGCAATTTGAATCTTTTAAGGAAACTATGTGCCTTCACTAACAGTGTTCCTGCTTTTGAATCACTTTATCTTGGTGACTGTCGTGCTTTTTAACAAGGTCAGCCAACTGGATCTTGGAATATGAGTTCCCTAACTGGGGCTGTTAATCTGGTCCAATCAGGAAGCCCTCACTGACAGATAAAAAGGTCAGTGTCAGAGATGCCCTCACTCTGGTGCATGGCTCTGTACGAGGCAGTGCTATTGCTCATGTGTAAATAAAAGGTGACTCGGTGATAGGATACAGCTGCTGTGCAGATATTTCTGTGTCTCAGGGCTCAGTCAGCTAAATGGGTGAGAAGGGATGATTGTATCTGAAAGGTCAATTTCAACACTGTTTCATAGGAGAAGAATGATGAATGTTAGCTGCTAGCTGAACAAGCTAAAGTGTTGGTTTCTTAAATACTAAGCAGAGCTTAACCGTTCCAATGATGCAGTGTTGACATGTAGATGATCCCTCTGAGAACCAATATTGTGCTATATAATTGGTAATCTTACCATCTGATAATTTTAGATTCCAACTGAAGAAGATCTTTTGTTGGAACTCTTGCTGAGGTTGGATCCACACATAAACAGAATTACCCTTCCAATAAATTTCTGACTTCCCCACACATTCCTGGTCATTGAGCCCGTCTATGTTGATCGCTGACCTATAAATCTGACCTCAGCATACATCCTAAACCCTGCATCTGATCCACTGATCTCTCCATGAATACCATCTGTGCATCTGATCTCTCCCAGAACACCACCAGTCCATCTAACTGCACTGATATCCACCTCTACTCTGGTGGTTTCGTCCCCCCAGCACTATCAAACATAACTGTTCCTTGGCAGGAGGCTCCTTTACAGCAATATTCCTTATGAAGGGCTTATGCCCAAAACGTTGACTCTCCTGCTCCTCAGATGCTACCTGACCTGCTGTGCTTTGTCAGCACCACACTTTTCGACAACAGCAATAGGGAGCCAAGTCTATCATTCAAATTAATGTTTCAAGTCCGGATGACTCATTTATCAGAGCCCTCTCTCCGTGGGTGCTACCTAACCTGCTGTGATTTCCAGCATTTTATGTTTTTGATACATCTGCAGTAATTTACTCCTATCCTCTGCCAATCAAACTAGCTTCTGGGGAGAAAGGTGCTGTTAACCTTTCTTGAAAACACACACAACGCACAGGAAAAATTTAGGGGAGCCCAAAAATCTGGACTGTTGACCATAACTCAGATCCACCCATCCCATTTGGAAATCCTACCCCAGTAAATAATAGGCCCTTTATGCTTCACCATATATCTCACATAAAAATCTCTTTGATCGAAACTTAAGTCAAATACTAATTCTTCACCTCAGCCGCACCTCACTCACATCAATCCTACTCACACTGTCTATTTCAGTTTTTATTTCAAAACGCTTTTTGACAGCTTGCTGTATGAACAGCACCTTAAGAGATAATGGATAGCTACACTTATGCCTTTGCTGAAATTTTAATCAATTATTGACCTGTATAGTAACACTTTAGAAGTCAAAGTTTAGCAGGGAAAGTCAACAAGGAAAGTAATTGGCTGTTTGTTCCATTTCTTTCATTTTCAGTCATTGGGTCCTGATGCTGTATGATTACTTGTCTTAATACCCAAGGGCAATAGGCTGGGCAATAAATACTGGCCTTGCTTGAGATGAAAGAATGAAAAGGTAATTTAATCAGCCCAAAACAGCTTCAAAGTAAGACTGGATCCGCAAGTTTAACCGGATAATCTGGGAAAGTCCAGATAAATGAATATTTGTACAGTGGTAAAGAGTAAGATGCTTTTTTTGATTAATGATATAAACAGTTTAGTCTGAATTCCAAAACATGGAAAGTCCCTGTAGCTTTTAGAGTCAATGTGAATGGGTAGATTATCTTCGAAAATTAAGATTTGAAAGTTTAATAAGTTGTGTAATATCAGCAAGAAAAGCAACTAAATCTAATAGCTCCCGAAAGCAGGTGAAGGGTGTGAATACTCCACTCTATTCACTGATACAAGCAGCTTGGAGATTCCTTCCTGAACCTGATTATTACCAAGCTTGCATCATACAGTAATGCTACTCAGCCTGTTGAGTAACTGCACAGATGCTCTAAAACCATGAGAGGCTGCCATATGTTTTAACAAACCTAAAGAGTTAAATATGGTGCTACAAAAGTTTAATGACATCCCACAAGTAGTTAAGGATAGGGAATTCAACTTAAAATTCCAAATCCCACCAAAAGCACGACTAGCTTCAGGCATTATTCAATGCAGCACACTTCAGACAGTCAAAGATCTCTGTCACTCGAAATTATGGGTATACTTCACCTATACATATTTAGCACCATTGCAAGCATTCCAACCACACCAGCCTGCTCACCTCAAAAATCATTCCTTTTGACAGTCAGGATGGAAATCGCGAAGACTCATGTCACTCCTGACCACAGACCCCTTCTCCTCAGCTCCCAAGCTAAGTACAGTGGCCCTTTTCCAGATGTACACCAATGGCTTTGTTCCTTGACTTGAGCAGAGAGGTCCCACCCCAAAATGAGAAGACCGAGCCCCCAGAGCCCAATGGTCCAAGTAATAAAGGCCTGATATGACTCCATCTTGAGCCATATTGACAGCCTTATCAACTGAATGTGTGGCATTGTATTGACTGACATACTTTCTTCTCACTTATAGGACATGCTCATCTCAGGCAAGGCCAGGAGCTACCTGTAAGGGACAGGTACACTTGCATGTGCTTAGCCCTATTGATATGATGCGATGGGACTTGGTGATCAAGGAGGTGGTCATAGCCTGCAGCAGGACTGAAAGCATGAACATGACAACGTGCTTATAAGTAAGGTCCATCCTCCTCATTCCACCATTATTTCTGATTTACAAGCTTCCATTTGTACCATTTCCTTCTCTCACTACAACACTTCTACCGCGCCTTGCTCATTTTTGTTTCTCTAGAGCTGACAACTGGCGGGACAGTGGTAGAAAAGCCATAAAAAAAGAATTGATGTTAAAAAGAGCACCCATCCACCAGCTCAGATACTGAATTGGTGGGTGACATAGATAGCAGTCAGACTGCAGTCACCTGCATCAAAATGGTCAGTCTGAAGCTCACCCTGCTGAACCCACAGCTACTCAAGGGCACTCTCCAGAGCTAAATGTAATCTCCCCCCAATTAAAGCTGGCAGCCTGTCACCAACCATGCTGCAGTCTTTGGGTTAGCTTGGCACTGGAGCACTAAGACCCACAAAGGCAAATGGAAGATAGCCACTGAACACACAGGAATGATTAAGTTCTGTAAGGAGTATGGCATACTGAAGTTTATAAATTTAATTAGGAGTGTCTATTTTGAGGTGTATTTTAGTTTTGCATTGTGGCCACACAGATTCTGTAATGGTCAGTGACAGAAAGGGAAGGTTGCATATGGGAAGAGGGAATTCAGATTGAGTTCATTGATTTCACGGTTTGATAAGTTCTTCACAGTTGGATGTGTCAGAAAGACAGTGTCTAGACTACTTACTTCCTTTATCCTCTGGTCCCTCCTCTCTCTGCCTGTCAACCGATTATCGTATAGCTGCTTGACAGGACAGTGGCACAATGAGGGTGAGGTTAGAACATAGAAAATGCAGCGCAGAACAGGCCCTTCTCAATGTTGCACCAACCTGTGAACTATTCTCAGCTCGTCCCCCTACACTACCCCATCATCATCCATGTGCTAATCCAAGGATTGTTTAAATCTCCCTAATGTGGCTGAGTTAACTACATTGGCAGGTAGGGCATTCCACACCCTTACCACTCTCTGAGTAAAGAACCCACCTCTGACATCTGTCTTAAATCTACCACTCCTCAATTTGTAGTTATGCCCCCTCATTCAAGCTGACATTGTCATCCTAGGAAAAAGACTTGCACTGTCTACCCTATCTAATCCTCTGATCATCTTGTATATCTCTATCAAATCCCCTCTTAGCCTTCTTTTTTGTTAAGATTAGATTAGATTACATTACAGTGTGGAAACAGGCCCTTCGGCCCAACAAGTCCACACCGACCCGCCGAAGCGAAACCCACCCATACCCCTACATTTACCCCTTACCTAACACTACGGGCAATTTAGCATGGCCAATTCACCTGACCCTGCACATCTTTGGAATGTGGGAGGAAACCGGAGCACCCGGAGGAAACCCACGCAGACACGGGGAGAACGTGCAAACTCCACACAGTCAGTCGCCTGAGGCGGGAATTGAACCCGGGTCTCAGGCGCTGTGAGGCAGCAGTGCTAACCACTGTGCCACCGTGCCGCCCATTCTTCTTTCCAATGAGAACAGACCCAAGTCTCTCAGCCTTTCTATGCAGTGAGCAGCATATCCTAACATCAGATATTGCAGGGCTCTGCTAGAGAGGTTCAGGCAGTGGATGTTTCATTTCAGCATGCCAATGTTCTCTCTGCTCTATCACATCTCATGTGACAATATATGTTTCATTGAATGCTTTCTGCTTACATGTGCATGGGTTCCACATTGGAATCATCAGTAATGCCATCAGTGAATAGATCTTTCTGCCAAATTACCACTTATCAATTTGCAATGGTGGCTCAAGTCTAGATGACATGGTGTCTGATGCACTGAGTATGGTCCATCGCTGGCCGGGCTTTGGGGGATTGGAATCTCATTCAGTTATGGTACATGCAATACATACAAAGTAAAATGTGAGCAGACACTGAAATTCTGCCAGTGTAAGGAAGCTGGCAATTCTTTTAAAACCCTATCATAATGGAATGAAATCTTGTTTGCCCACTTCAGATAGTAACTTTCCTTACATAAGAGTGGACAGCAAACTGTGACATATTGCAACTCTGTACTGGTCCTGCACTGAAAAAGGCCAACACATAAAAAAAACATGGCCACTGTGACTTCAACAAAGCGGTTGTCACTCTGTTCTGAGTTTGCCTGTTTGTTTGCAGTATGTGATTGATTTCAGTGAGGGCTTATTTACTGAAGTGCAAAAATGCTAAAAGTAAAATCCCACACATGGTTTGTCACTGGAGTTCTGGAGTGATTGTGATGAGGTCAGCCAGGTGGACTTCATAGAATATGAGTTCCCTGATTGGAACTGTTAATCTGGTCCAATCAGAGAGCCCTGGCTGACAGATAAGAACAGGAGCATCAGGCTGGCATGGTGGCTTAGTGGTTAGCACTGCTGCCTCATAGTGCCACGGATCCAGGTTTGATTCCAGCCTCGGGTGACTCTCCGTGTGTAGCTTGCAAATTCTCCCTGTGTCTGTATGGGTTTCTTCTGGGTGCTCCATTTTCCTCCCACAATCCAAAGATGTACAGGTCAGGTGGATTGGCCAGGCTAAGTTACCTATAGTGTTATGTGCATTAGTCAGGGGTAAATGTAGGGTAGGGGAATGGGATTCGGTGGGTTACTGTACGGAGGGTCGGTGTGACCTTGTTGGGCCAAATGGCCTGTTTCCATACTGTACGGAATTTGAAAAAAAAAAAAATGATCACACAGCATTGCCTTTTGTGAAGGGCACTGCTTGTCACTGGCCACTCGGGTGTTTCCTTTCTTCTTGGTGGTGGAAATTGAATAAAGATTCATAAACCTTGTGTCTTTCACTGTGTCTCACACCTGCACACACACAACATGGGTGCTGGGGAAAAAATAAGCACTACAGCAGTTAGGCAATAGTGTGGGGGTTAATATTAAATAAAAAAGAACAGGAGTGTCAAACATCCTTTTCACTCTGAGAGCTGGCTGTCAAGGACTTCCATGTGTAAATAAATAGTGACTTGGTGATGGGATACCAGCCTCTGTGGAGTTTTGTCAGGTTCAGTTCGATGAATTCCTTCTTGAATGCCCAGCTGAATATGGTGTCCTGGAGAGAGCCCTTCTCCAATACTCTTCCTTTGTCTCCCCACGTTTATTTTTAGCAGATTGTTCTGCTCTGCATGAGTTCTCCTAATCAGGCTGATGGTCTCAGTCATGCTGTATTCCAGGCAAACATTTACTTCTGCATTCAGGCCTGGAAGAACTCAATTGTGCAGAATCCTTAAAGTCAGCATCAAGTGTTACAATACCTGCCATTCCACTCATTGTACTTACTTACTCACTCATTGCAACAGTGAATAGCAATCAATCAGCAAGTAAATTGGAGGTGGCTGAAGATATGTTCAAATAGTGCTGGAGACAGCGGTTTAAGTGGAAATGTTACAACTTGCAGTTGAAGTGGTTGTCCTCTGCCTGAATTTAAGAGAGAGCATTAACAGAATTCTAAACTACCAGCATCAAATTCAAAATCAGAATTACATGCTGTTGGGTTTTTACAAAGCCTGATAACACCTTCATTAATGCAGTGTCCACAGTGACTCACACCAGAAGTGTGTTACATGGACACCACTTTGGATGTTTAGAAGTACCAACAGCACCCAGAAAGGAGATGTTACACATCCAAAGTTTGTACCTGAAGTATTTTCACATGCTGTGTTTGTACTAGGTCATGAGTCTAGAATGATTAATGCTCGAGATTGTATTGGGCTCAAGCAATTTATTAATGTCACATGGTGCTGGGTAGAGAATCATGGAGTTGAGGTGAAGATCCCAGTCTAACCATTCTGATTGCTAACATATAATAGTCTATATTTTATTCAACAGGCAAATGTCTCGACTTATTAAGATTCACAGTTGTTTTATCCTGTACAGCTGATAAGCAAACAGGTCCTTAGATTCAATATTATTGAAGCCCTGATTAATTTTTCATTAGTTTTATTTTATTCTTTCATCAATTTTGATTTGGAGCTTTGAACTAGGAACTGAGCTAAAGATGACTTTTGAACTGTGGGTAACAGTTTGTAATAAAATAATAACAGAACAGACAAGCTTTTGTTTATAGACAATAGGTGCAGGAGTAGGCCATTCTGCCCTTTGAGCCAGCACCACCATTCATTATGATCATGGCTGATCATCCACAATCAGTGTCCTGTTCCTGCCTTATCCCCATAACCCTTGATTCCACTATCCTTAAGAGCTCTATCCAACTCTTTCTTGAAAATATCCAGAGACTTGGCCTCCACAGCCTTCTGGGGCAGAGCATTCCATACACCCACAACTCTCTGGGTGAAGAAGTTTCCCCTCAACTCTGTTCTAAATGGTCTACCCCTTATTTCTAAACTGTGTCCTCTGGTTCGGGACTCACCCATTAGCGGATCACCCATTCATGATGCCAGGCCAGAAGTTAATTGTACATTGCCTATTGATCAAAAGGTTCTTCAGGCACATTGTCACTGGGGAAGAGCATGATGTCAGAAGTTGGCTATTAAAGCGGTCAGTACGAGGGAATTAGTTTCAACAAGTCTGGAGAAGCCCTTGTGCTCAAGCAGATGGCAGATGTTGAATGATAACTGGGGCCTCTGGAAGACCTGGTCACTTTGCCAGGGAGTGCTCAGAGTTTGAACTGGGTTTTGGACTGTGTTTCCAGAAAAAAGGAATTTGGCTGTTGGTTCTACAGCATGAAGTTTGCTGCCTAACCTTCTAACAGAAGGTCAGAGAATTTAAAACTAAATAAAAGTATTACTGCCTTTATTTGATTGAACATCAAAGGTGACCTGAGTCAACATCTTCAGTAAATCAACCAAGAAACTATCATCTGTGCCTGTAGAACAACCCATTGTGCAATCACTTACATAATCTGGTCAGTTTTGTTATTTTCTTTTATTTATCCTTTAGTTATGTTTGTTTGTATGTCAAATATGTGAATGGGCCTGAAAAAAAAGGTTTCTGTTCTTATAGTATAGATCAATTAGCTTACTTTGTCATTTCACTTTGGTCTGCTATTGTATTGCGAATAAATTGCTAAGTATTTTGTTTAAGGTATTAACCAGTATCTAAGATTGATTATTCACAAAGTCCAGGGTTGGTTATTCAAAAGCCTGGGAATGAACTATTGGGGTCAGTTTTGGGGGTCTTTGAAGTTTTAATTTTACTGTTCTGATTTGGTTTGGCTGTCTGTCTCAATATGCTAACAATCTGGAAAGGAGAACATGTGGCAACACTCTAATCGACAAACTGTTCATACGATCACGTACACCAGCCATTTCCTTTTGGAGGCTCACTGTGAATATTTTGGTAACCTTAACTTCAACAAACAAAGATGTCACAAACACTTGTGCAATAACATTACTGTTGATTCAGAGCATGGGAAATTCTAATATATTTTATCTCTCTTGTTTCCCAACAATTTAGATTAGATTTAGATTAGATTACATTACAGTGTAGAAACAGGCCCTTCGGCCCAACAAGTCCACACCGACCCGCCGAAGCGCAACCCACCCATACCCCTACATTTACCCCTTACTTACCTAACACTATGGGCAATTTAGCATGGCCAATTCACCTGACCTGCACATCTTTGGACTGTGGGAGGAAACTGGAGCACCCGGAGGAAACCCACACAGACACGGGGAGAACGATCAAACTCCACACAGTTAGTCGCCTGAGGCGGGAATTGAACCCGGGTCTCTGGCGCTGTGAGACAGCAGTGCTAACCACTGTGCCACCGTGCCGCCCGTGTCTTGTATTACAAATTCGCAAGCATTACATCATTAATTTAAGGGATTTATATCTTTGGGGAAAATGGGATATTTGATAATTAGTTGAAATAAGCTTATTGATGAATATCTCCTTAACAATCGTTAGCCAGTTTAATTCGAGACAATTTGATGACTGCATTACTAAACATACAAAGTAACATTACACGAACACATTAACCAATGCAAGTGGAATTACTGTGAAACAATTTGTGAACAAAGCTGATTATTACGTGATAAACTGGATTAAAACAAGACAGATATTTTTGCATCAAATGGCAATGTTATTGGCTACAATTCAAGTCATATCAGCCAGAATCTTTTCATAATGTTATTAGTGTTATATTGGTTTAAACATTTCTGCAGCCAACAGCAATAAAATGAAGTCAACAATGAGGCATGAATATTTTAAAATTGACTGAAGTCATATTTCTAATTTTATATTTGTGACATGAAAATTGGCACTTCAACTTTAGTACTTAACTGTCCTGCCTCTCCACACATTTATAAATTCCTATATTGCAAAGGATTTGTTCCTTCATTATCACTGTCAACATCCAACTCCCAAAAATGGCAAAGTTCTCAAGAATTTATCTTGTAATGTCATGACTGGAATATTGTGAGGCTTGCATGATGTGAGCTGTATCGAGATTTGCAACATCATAATGTGGGAAGTCCATCGAGGCTGAAATAATTGCACAGAGGTCAATGTCCTGTCACCACGTCATCCCTTATACACATGTACATAGTACATAAATGCTGACCAACCAGCTCAAAGCCAATCCCTAGAATGAGGAGACCATTTCAATCTCAATCTGTCAGCCAGGGCTCCCTAATTGATCCAGCTTAACAATCCAATCAAGGATCCCATAGTCAAAGAGATCCACCTGTCACTCATTCCAATCACTACAGAGACCTTCTCAATACTCGAAGCAACTTATTGCATCTTTCATGCCTCTGCCAGATATCAGATTAGACTTTTCACTAGGCAGTAGCAAATTGTCTATTTAGGAGGATTATTGTTGGTTAAAGGCCTTATCAATTGCACAGCTTGCTTCTATAACATTCAGCTTGCTACCTTCCAAACATATCCAACACACTAAACAGCGAGAATTCTTGACATGAAGTCAAAATGGGTACATGGCAACTTCAGTTTTCCATTGGCTGTGACTTAATCTTCATGATGCTCAGCATGAATCAATATCTCAGGGCACATTCCATGGGCACCAATCACACGCATGTTTCATTCATGGACTTTAAACTAGATAGGCAGGAGGCTGGGAGAACACAACAAGCCAGGCAATATCAAGAGGTGGAGAAGTCAATGTTTCAGGTGTAGCCCTTCTTCGGGACTGGGGATGGATGTAGGTGGAGCTGCATTTGCTTTAGCATCCAGTAGTTGAGAACCTCCCAGGTTCATCATGGCACATCTCTGCTCCATTAGAAAACATAGAACTGCATTGTGAAGGGTAGCAGCAACTAGCATGGACGGCTGATGCTGTGACACTTTGCTTATAGGGACAGATACCCAGCTCACCTTTTAGACCAGGCTGCATCTCAGGGCTGCTCATTTGATTTCTTTGTGCTCACCCATCTACTGCCTACCTGCATCCTTCTGGCATCCTTGCTTTGCCTTGTGAATCAGCGCAGTCAAATAAACTGCCAACTTTCCTCACGAGGCAGCAGAAAATAGACTGTTTTCTAAACGGGGAAAGGCTTAAGAAATCTGAAACATGAAGGGAATTGAGAGTCAGGATTCTTTTAAAGCTAACATGCAGATTTAGTTAACAGTCAGGAAGGCGAATGCAATATTAACAATCATTTCCAGAAAGCTAGTTTAGAAGAGTGGAGATGTACTGCTGAGACTGTACAAAACTTTCTTCAGGCCCCATTTGGAATATAGTCAGCAATTTTGGATCCTGGATCTAAGAAAGAATGCATTGGCCCTGGAGGAGGTCCATAAGAGGTTTGCAAGAATGATCCTAGGTTTGAAGTGTTTGTCATATGAGGAGCAGAGGAGGACTCTGGGTTTATGCTCAATTGAGTTTGGAAGGATGAAGGGAGATCTCATTGAAACTTACAGATTGCAGAGAGGCCTGGATAGAGTGGATGTGGAGAAGATGTTTCTACTATTCAGAGAGACTAAACTTGAAGGCACAAAATCAGATTGAAGGGATGACCCTTTCGAACTGAGAGGAGAAGGAATTTCTTCAGCCGGAGGGTGGCGAATCTGTGGAAATTTATGCCACAGAAGGCTCTGGAAGCCAAGTCATTGAGTGTATTTAAGATAGAGATATATAGACTCTTGATTGGTAAGGGGATTTCTCCATAAAGGCAGTAGAATGAGGTTGAGAAGCTATGATTGAATGGGGGAGCAGACATGGTGGGCCAAATGACCTAATTTTGCTCCGACATGTTATGGTTTAAAGAAAGTAAAACTCAGCTCTCTGTGGCTAAACTTTATTTGCTTATCACCCATTATACATATTGTTTATTTGCCTGCAATTTTAATCTGTAATTATATAAGATTGTTACATGTCCCCTAGAGATTTAGAGACCAGAAACAATTCTTATCGAAGGATACAGCTGTCGTATCAGTTTCCTGCAACCATTCTCTTGTGGGATCCATGGTTACTAGATTCATGCCCAAAGTTTTGATAATTGACTAACTTTTAGGTTTTGTTTTAGTTTTACAATAGAATAGAATGCAGAACAGTAAATTACTTTCACTTGTATTTTTTACAAAAATATCATGAAAAGTGTTTAAGTTTTCAGGCTCTGACATCTATATTGATAACAGAAGTCATATATTAAAAAAATTAAGACAATGTCCATCTTTATTTAAATCATGGCTCATGGGTTGCTAAGGTCAAGGACCCACATTTTACAACACTGCAGAGAGCCAATATCGGAGCCTGCTTTATCTCGGGCCATTGGAAAACTGGGCCGGACCACCACGCTGCCAAAGACACCACACAGCCACCTCAGGACCCCACCTCATCACGGAAACTACTGCTGAAGTAACTGTTCAGAATTTTGTCTTATCCATCCTTTTAAACAGTTTAGTTTGAGTTTCTGTTGATGAGACAATAAAAATTTAAGACTGCTGCTTACAGCAAAATGAGTTTAATGACCTGAAGGATATATAAAACTGCTGGAAAACCTGTGTCAAAGAATTGTATTTGTTTTGATTTGATATGCATAATTAACAGTCAACTTTAACTCTACAAAGAAAAAAATTAAATTCAGCAGCTCTAACTAAGTACCTCAACGATGTCTGACCCATTTCCTGCCTTCATCTCCTCTCTTCCCTCCCACAACAGCGATAGGTTTTGCCTCATCCTCACCTACCAGCCCACCATTAGCTGCCATTCTAAAGCACCATTAGTTGTCATTGCTGCACCCTCCAGTCAATTAATTTAAGATGTGTCTAGACAGATGCATGAGTAGGTAGGGAGCAGAGGGGTACAGATGCATAGGAATTTGGATTGGCTCAGGCTTGGAGGGCCGAAGGGCTTGTTCCTGGACTGTAAATTTTCTTTGTTCTTCTTTGTTCTTTGTATCATGTTCTACATTTAGTTTTAAAGAGAGAAGAGTGTGTCTAAAGTTAGCATTTTAAACTTAAATAACGGTAATTGTGTGAGCATGAAAAGTGAGCTGGCTGAATTAATTGGCTTACAAGCTAGAGAATAGATCAACAGAGGAGCATGTAAGGGGATATTTCAAACTATTTGAAATGGATATATCTATATAAAGAAAGGTTTTAAGAGGAGCACACATTACATGAAATAACTCCACGAAAGTCGGTATCCCATCACTAAGTCACCTTTTATTTATACATACATAGTACATGACACAGACCCAGCTGGCACAGTGCTGGCTCTGAGAGTGAGCAGAACCCTTGACGCTTCTGTTTATATCTGTCAGCCAGGACTCCCTGATTGGACCAGGTTAACAGAGTCATTCAGGGAACCCATATTCAGTGAGATCCTCATGTTAGAGCGCAATCTAACTACTACACTACCCATGTTTAAACTAAAGAAGTTAAGAAAACTGTGACTGGAGGCAGGTTTTCATTGGTGTACTATAGGGACCAGTGTTGTTTGTGATATATAGAAACTATATAGTAGGAAATGTGTGGGGAATGATGAGTTAGTCTGCAGATAACATGAAGATTGGCCATGTGATTGATGTGGAGGAAGAAGGTCTTAGATTACAGGAGGATATAAATGGATTGGTCAGATAGACATATCAGTGGTAGTTGGAATTTAAACCTTAAAAATGTGAGATGATGCACTTTGGAAGAAGCAACAAGGCAAGGGAGTATTCAACGAATGAGAGCACGCAAGGAAGCTTAGAAGAGAAAAGGGATTTTAGGGGCTTGTCTGCAAATTCCTGACTTGAGCAGGACAGGTTAGTTGGGTAGTTAAGAAGGCATACAAGACTCCTGTCTTTATCAGATTTTAAGAGCAGGGAGGTTCTGCTGAAAGTGGTTAAGCCTCAGCTGGAGTACAGTGTGCAGTTCTGAACACTGCAATAGAGAAAGGATGTGATTGCACTGGAGAGGGTGCAGAGGAGAGTCACCAGGATGTTACCTGAGATGGAGCAGTTTAGCTATGAAGAGATTATGGATACGCTTGGGGTTTTTTTTAGCACAGAGAAAGCTGAGCGTGGACCAGATGGAGGTGTATAAGATTATAAGGGGCATGGACATGGTGAAAGAAAGCAGCCGTTCCCCTTAGCTGAAGGCTCAATAACAAGCGGACAAAATATTCAGGTGAAAGGGAGGAGATTTAGAAGGGATTCGAAGAAACGAAAATTCACCAAGAGTGTGTGGGAACCTGGGAGTGTATTAAGGCGAGAAACCCCACAATCTTTAAAAAGTCCTTAGATGAGTGTGTAAAATATTCAAAGCTACAGGTCAAGTGCTGGGAAGTGGGACAAAAGTAAATTTAGAGTAGATTTTGTCAGAATGGTTGAAGGAACTCTGCTGTGCTGTATAATTCTACGATTCTATGGAAGCATCAGATTTAAGGAAAAGGACATGTGGTAGGTCAAATGATTAATCAGAATGTAAAGAACTGAAGAGAAAGACTGGAAGATTAATCAGGAACTTGAAATTAGACTATGAGAGGAAGCTAGACATCGAAACATAAATAGCAAGATTGTCTACAGACATTTGAAAAAGGAAAAAGTACGTGAAGTTAGTATTAGTCCTCTTGAGAGTCCTAAAGTGGAGTTGACAGTGGGTAATAAGGAAATGGCAGATGAAATAAATAAATAATTTGTTTCCATCTTCACATGGCTGTGAAATTCGGATGGACACGAAAAGTACCCGGTAACCATTGTAAATGAGGAAGTTGAAGGGAGAAAGGAACTGGTGAAATTACAGTTACTAGGATAGTGGTATTGAAAAATTGGTACAGCTGTGGTCTATCAAGTCTCTGGACTCTGATGGTCTCCATCCCAAGGCCTTGAAACAGGTTACTAATAAAGTAGTAGACATGTTGAAGTTGACTTTTACAATGTTTGTTCAATTCTGGAAATGTTGCAGAGGACTGCAAGGCAACAAATGTAACTCCTCTGTTCAAGAAAGCTGGAAACTGAAGGTTGAATTTTATCAGAACGTGGCTAACTGTCAATTTTAGTGAGTTTCTCTGTGTTGAAACTCTAAGAGGTTACCTCATATTACCAGCCTAGACTTGCCTCATTACCAAGGCACCACACTCCAAGATGTCCACATGTTATATCCTCTCACCCGTTGCATGTGAGGATACTTGCCACTGCCTGGACCTCCTTGGCTTCGGAGTGCTCCTGTAAAGCCCAACTGTGCACCAGGTTAGCTGCTGTCAGGCCAGAGTTGCCCTGCAAGATTCCTGTCAACTGACCTCGATGCATCAGACATAAGGAGGTTGGCACTCAGCTTTGTTGAAAAGGAACATGATGTCAAGATAGTTGGGAAGGTGCAGAGGATGCTGACCTCTTGCCTCAGGATTGGCAGAGGAGACTATGTCACCAGGTGATGCCAGCCTGGTATGAAGTTGCCACCCAGACAGGTGTTTCCTTGGTCAGGAGGAATGCCCAGCAATACAGGGAGAAGGTCAATGACCTTCCTTGCTCTGCAAGGGAAGGTAATACTATCCTTGTTTTCTGTCACTTCGCACTGACTCTAAATCTTCTACTACACACACACCTCCCACCAAGGCTTATGTTCTACTGGTCTCACATGCAACATTTTCCCTCATCCACTCTCAGCCACCCCAAAAACCAACACCATTTTCCCCCAGCAAAAACAGTAACCCTGCGCAGCCCCTACACTGCCTGAGAACTGCTCCCCTTAAACAATGGGGCATGGACATTTGGTTGAAGCAAATGGAATGTGTTTGCTACAAAGGCTTCTACCCACATGGTGTAAAATGAGATTAATGTAGCATAATGTTGTACAACAACATGTCCACTCCTTTGACTGATCACTGCTGACCCCATGACAAGCTGCATCACGGTGTGTCTGCCCTTAAAGACAAGACAGACACCCTCTGAGCCTTTAAACAGTGGTTGAGGGGGAGGAACCAAAAGGGCAAGACAAGGCAGGACAAGGTAGAGATGCTGTGAGTATCTGAACAGGTGGAAAGTAAGTGAGCACCAAGAAAGCAAGCGAGGCTCCCTGTGATGTAGCATGGTTCAATCTTTCAGTTGCAATCTGGTCCTGATGCCCAAAGGGTCTTGACAGTAGCTTTGCAATGAAATAGGTACATTGCAAAGTACAGCATGGAAATATAGCATTTTGTTGTAAGTAGATCGGAGATGTGGCATGAGAATGCAAGGAAGCTCACATGTGTCCAATATCAAAGCACGCGGAGGTGGGGTTTATGACATACCTGCCCTTGGAGCATGCCCTGAGATGTTGGTGACAGGTGTCCAGGATGGAAGCCAGGAGAAGCAAACACAAAGTTTGCGCTTTGATATCCTTTCTTTGACTCACCTGCCGATGAATTGCAGAGCTTGCTTTTCAAGCAAGTTCAAACATTTTAGTCTGAATATTCCAGCAGCGGATGCATCCCATCTTTCTCTATGGGAGATGAGAAAGTGTTGCTTTCGGATAGTGAATGCATATTCGTGTGTTAGAGTACATAAATCCCATGATGACAAGTGATGCCGGTACATTTTTCCTTGAAATCAAGTAGCCTCCAGTTTAATGAAAATCTTTATGGCAGTGTCAGTGAGCTGAGAGTGGTCATGGGATCAATTAGGGCTTGCTTGTGCAATAGTACAGTACTGAAGCTGCTGAAAAGAGAACTGACATCTTGCTTAGCTGCCCCCCTACCCATCTGTCTCCACCTCCCCATTCAGCCTGAATACTTTGCTGCTGTCAGTCCTCAACAAATAATCCCAACAAGACATTTTGTCAGGCTAAAAGGAGTTTTTTTTCATCACTTGTGTGATGTTGGCCCAGCCAGTATTTTTTGCCCGTCCTAGTTGCCCTTGAGAAGACGGTGGTGAGCTTCAATTTGAGTGGTTGTTGCATTTTCAGAGGAAAAATGAGGAACACAAATATAAAAATAATGAAAAGGCACTGAAGGGAGGGATGTGCAGATGGATAGATTCATAGAGTCATAGAGATGTACAGCACGGAAACAGACCCTTCGGTCCAACCCATCCATGCCGACCAGATATCCCAACCCAATCTAGTCCCACCTGCCAGCACCCGGCCCATATCCCTCCAAACCCTTCCTATTCATATACCCATCCAAATGCCTCTTAAATGTTGTAATTGTACCAGCCTCCACGACATCCTCAGGCAGCTCATTCCATACACGTACCACCCTCTGCGTGAAAAAATTGCCCCTTAGGTCTCTTTTATATCTTTTCCCTCTCACCTTAAACCTATGCCCTCTAGTTCTTGACTCCCCGATCCCAGGGAAAAGACTTTGTCAATTTATCCTATCCATGCCCCTCATAATTTTGTAAACCTCTATAAGGTCACTCCTTAGCCTCCCATGCTCCAGGAAAAACAACCTCAGCCTATTT
>NC_057733.1:25142970-25146257 GCF_004010195.1 Chiloscyllium plagiosum | reverse complement strand
AAAAACTCAATCAAGTTTGTGAGACATGATTTCCCATGCACAAAGCCATGTTGACTATCCCGAATCAGTCCTTGCCTTTCCAAATACATGTACATCCTGTCCCTCAGGATTCCCTCCAACAACTTGCCCACCACCGAGGTCAGGCTCACCGTTCTATAGTTCCCTGGCTTGTCTTTACTGCCCTTCTTAAACAGTGGCACCACGTTTGCCAACCTCCAGTCTTCCAGCACCTCACCTTTGACTATCGATGATACAAATATCTCAGCAAGAGGCCCAGCAATCACTTCTCTAGCTTCCCACTGAGTTCTCGGGTACACCTGATCAGGTCCTGGGGATTTATCCACCTTTAACTGTTTCAAGGCATCCAGCACTTCCTCCTTTGTAATCTGGTCATTTTGCAAGATGTCACGATCTATTTCCCTACAGTCTATATTTTCCATATCCTTTTCCATAGTAAATATTGATGCAAAATATTTGTTTAGTATCTCCCCCATTTTCTGTGGCTCCACACAAAGGCCGCCTTGCTGATCTTTGAGGGGCCCTATTCTCTCCGTAGTTACCCCTTCGCCCTTAATGTATTTGTAAAAACCCTTTAGATTCTCCTTAATTCTATTTGCCAATGCTATTTCATGTCCCCTTTTTGCCCTCCTGATTTCCGTCTTAGGTATACTCCTAATTCCTTTATACTCTTCTAAACATTCGCTCAATCTATCCTTTCTATACCTGACATATGCTTCCTTCTTTTTCTTAACCAAACCCTCAATTTCTTTCGTCAACCAGCATTCCCTATACCTACCAGCCTTCCCTTTCACCCTGACAGGAATATACTTTCTCTGGATTCTTGTTATCTCATTTCTGAAGGCTTCCCATTTTCCAGCTGTTCCTTTGCCTGCGAACATCTGCCTCCAATCAGCTTTTGAAAGTTCTTGCCTAATACCATCAAAATTGGCTTTTCTTCAATTTAGAACTTTAACTTTTAGATCTGGTCTATCCTTTTCGATCACGATTTTAAAACAAATAGAATTATGGTTGCTGGCCCCAAAGTGCTCCCCCACTGACACCTCAGTCACCTGCCCTGCCTTATTTCCCAAGAGTAGGTCAAGCTCTAGTCAGTACATTCACATACTGAATCAGAAATTTTTCTTGTACACACTTAACAAATTCCTCTCCATCTAAACCCTTAACACTATGGCAGTCCTAGTCGATGTTTCGAAAGTTAAAATCCCCGACCACAACTACCTTATTATTCTTACAGATAGCTGAGATCTCCTTACAAGTTTGTTTCTTAATTTCCCTCTGACTATTGGGGGGTCTATAATACAATCCCAATAAGGTGATCATCCCTTTCTATTTATAGATTGATCAAAAACTGGACATAAACGTAACACATGAATTCAACAAAGAATTCAGGAGAAATCTCTTTATCCAATAACCTTGTTTGTAAATGGAATTTGACCCTACTTTGAGTAATTGCAGTAAATAAAGCAATTATACATGTTTGCTCTAACACAGCCAGACAACTACCTGATGAAGAAGAATGCTTCGAAAGCTAGTGATTCCAAATAAACCTGTTGGACTATAACCTGGTGTTGTGTGATTTTTAACATAAGCAGACTAATAACTATCATATAAAAGCTAGTCATGAGATAGCAGGACAATTTCTGCTGAAACAGCAAAGGTAAGAAGAGATTTACTGGAAACTGTCTTGAAATTATGACTGCCTTTAATATTGCGAATAGGAAAAAGAAAGATTCTATTTGTTGAAACATAAGAGTACATCAATTTAAAATTATGATGAAAAAATTAAGGAGATGGGGTTGCAGAAAAATTTCAGGGCTGGAAGGATGAGTTGAGCACTGAAAGAGTGGAATTTCACCGTGCAGGTCAAACCTTCAACTTAAAAAAGAAACCTGTAAAGTTTAGCAAGTCCACATGCAGTAAAAGTGTTGTAAACAGATCCTTTTGTGCGATAGCAGGCAAGGGATTAGCTCGAGGTGTGGAGTACATGGTGTTATTTTATCCTGGGATTGACTCAGGGAACCTCCTACTCTGTTTTCTCCACCAGTCACTTGTGACTGTGTTCCTGTCTTGGTTTCAATGGCAAGTTGCAGGGATCACGTCTTCCATTAAACATGGAAATGAAATCTGTGCCAATGTTGCTCTGTGCTATTAACAAGTTGGAACTACCTGCCAATTTCTGTGGCTTCGACCCTCCAGTTCCCATTCACTCCCAAACTCACAGGCTTCTCTGTTAATATCTCCATTTCCATCAGGGAGTTGACGCAAAGACAGCAACATGCACAACTGAGTTGTAAAACAACAGCTATTGTAATACAGGCAAACTTACATCACAAATTTGTATTTGGCAAAGGTGTTTCTGTTTGGAAACAAAGAACTGGCTGTTATTTACATCATTAGAATATTACTTGCAAATGATTTAATCATACATTACAATAATGGTAAATGTGGCCTATTGATATTCAACTTCCAACATCTGATTTTAGCATGTCAGGTCCTGGTGGATTAAAAATGTGTTTGGAAATGGAGCAAGTACTTACCTAAAATGGCTGTTACGCGCGTCTGAACACAGACTGAGACAGGTCAATGTGAAATAACCAAAACCAGACTGATTTCAGATTATCACTTTGTCTAAAAACTAAAAACAGCCGATTAAATCAGTGTCTATAAAATTCATGTCTCCTGTTTAATTCGTAGTTTGATGACATTAGAGATCAAAGGGCTGCCTGATCTGCTAACTCAGAAGTTAAAAACAATGACTGCAGATGCTGGAAACCAGATTCTGGATCAGTGGTGCTGGAAGAGCACAGCAATTCAGGCAGCATCCGAGGACAGGCAAAATCGAGACCGCAATTTCCCTTCCCACGTGGTTAAAGATGCCCTCCAACGCATCTCATCCACATCCCGCACCTCCGCCCTCAGACCCAACCCCTCCAACCGCAACAAGAACAGAACGCCCCTGGTGCTCACCTTCCACCCTCCCAACCTTCGCATAAACCAAATCATCCGCCGACATTTCCGCCACCTCCAAACAGACCCCACCACCAGGGATATATTTCCCTCCCCACCACTCTCCGCCTTCCGCAAAGACCGTTCCCTCCGTGACTACCTGGTCAGGTCCACGCCCCCCTACGACCCACCCTCCCATCCTGGAACTTTCCCCTGCCACCGCAGGAACTGTAAAACCTGCGCCCACACCTCCTCCCTCACCTCCATCCAAGGCCCCAAAGGAGCTTTCCACATCCATCAAAGTTTTACCTGCAAATCCA
>NC_057733.1:25133562-25142776 GCF_004010195.1 Chiloscyllium plagiosum | reverse complement strand
CCCCCCCCCTCCTCTAGCTTATCTCTCCACGCTTCAGGCTCTCTGCCTTTATTCCTGATGAAGGGCTTTTGCCCGAAACGTCGATTTTGCCTGTCCTCGGATGCTGCCTGAATTGCTGTGCTCTGCTAACTCAGAAGGACAATGGAACAGATTCAGGAAAACATAAATGGACCGATATCAAAGAACTAGTTTGAAGTAAAAAAGGCAGAGAAGGAAAGAAATAACAGCAATGACGTTACAAGTTCCTCTCTCCCTGTCTGTCTCCAGCTCAGGAACCAGTGTCCAATGAAAAAGCAACTTGGAAAAACAGCCATTCATTGAGATCTCAAGGACGTCTGCAAACTCTGTCACTGTTGAGGAAACAAGACAACAGCAAAACAATTGTGGTGTCAAGTTTCACTCTCATAATTCAAGAACTTTAAAATGCTATTTATTTTACCTTCCTGTCTGTAATAGACACCGTAACCCTTTTAAACATATTATCTGTGTTTTTGTGTGCGTATCACATAATGTTTTTACTATTTTGATTGGAGGGATTGTGAGTAATAGATTTCATTTTCCTTTCACCAAGAAACCTTGCATTTTCGGCTAGTTCATTTTAAACTGATTAGAACATAGAACAGTACAGCAGAGGAACAGGCTCTTTAGTCCACCATTGCTGTGCTGACCATGATGCCATTCTAAACTAATCCCATCTGCCAGGACATGGCCTATATCCCTTTATACCCCGTTTGTTCATGGGTTTGTCTAAATGGCTCCTAAACATTGCTATCATATTTGCTTCTACCATCTCTCCTGATAGTGCGTTCCAAGCATCTACCACCTTCTGTGCAAAATTTTCGCCACACATATCTCCTTTAAACTTTCACCTTTTTACCTTAAAGTTATGCCCCCTAGGATTTGACATTGCCACCCGGGGTAAAATACTCAAACTATCTACTCGATCCATGCCCATCATAATTTTTGTATACTATCAGTTCATCCATGAGCCCCAATGCTCCAGCAAAAACAATGCAAGCTTGTCTAATCTCTCCTTCTAGCTAAGTCATTCTAATCAAAGCAACACCCTGGTAACCTACTTTTGCATTATCTACAAAGTTTCCACATCTTTCCTTTAGGGTAATGACAAAAAATGCATGTAATACTCTAAATGTGGTTTACCTAAAGTCTTATGCAGCTGTGACATGTTGTGCCAACTTTCACATTCATTACCCTAACTGGTGAAGGCAGGCATGCCATATGCCTTCTTTGCCACCTTATCTACTTGTGTTGCCACTTTCAGGATGCTATGGACATTGCACGCCAAGATTCCTCAATATATCAAATGCTCCTCATGGTCCTGCATCATCCCAACTTGTTCAGATTAAACTCCATCTGCCATTTCTCTGTCCAACTTTCCAACTGATTTATATCCTGCTGGATCCTTTGATAACCTTCCTCAATATCCAGAACTTGACCAAACTTTGTGCCAACTGCAAACTTACTAATCAGGCCACCTACATCTACATCAAAATCATTTATATGTTCCAGGCAACAAAGGTCTCAGCACAGGATCCTTGGGTACACCTTGGTCACAGATCTCTGGTCAGAAAAACACCCTTGCACAACTACCCTCCATCTTCTATGAGCAAATAAATTTTGTATCCAACTTACTGTGGATCCCATGTGACTTAATCTTCAGGGCCGGCCTACCATGAAGGACCTTGTTAAATGCAATTGTCAAATGTCAAATGTCTTAGTAATTGCATTTTAATTTAAGCATGATAGCTCAAAAAGAAATAAGATAACTTGTTATGATCAAATAAAAGTGGGTTAATAGAAGGGAACTGATCATGTCTCCTCATCTGATCATAATAATACGTTATGCAGTTTTTCTCTTTGTTAAGCTGTAGAAAACAAAAAGCATACCAAACCTTCTCATGAAGTTATGTTATGATAATGGTCGCGAATAAACTGCATAGTACTGTTGTAATTACAGTTGACAATTACAGATATTATTTTAGCACTGGGATTCTATTGTTCTTTGTTCATGGATTGTGTGTGTTGCTAACATGTATAAAACATTCTGAACCAGGCTTGACAAGGAGGAACCTTCTCACGTTGTTGTGGTCTATGTGGTAGGTAAGCCCTCAGTGTTATTAGGGAGAGAGATCCAGGGTTTTGATTTTACAACAGTGAGATTTTGCAACAGTTTCAACACAAAATCATAAGTCGCTCAGAGGGGAATATGCAAAAGATGGTGTTCTCATAAACCTGCTGTGCTTTTTAATCTTGGTAGCAGAAGTTTCAAGCCTGCATCACTCCGAAAGCTAGTATGCTTCCAATTAAACCTGTTGAACTATAACCTGGTGTTGTGTGATTTTTAACTTTGTCCACCCCAGTCCAACACCGCCATCTCCAAATCATTGTAAACGGTGCACATTGTTGGCATAGTGCATACACTGTGAAGACACTTGCTGAAGAATTTTATAGTAATGGGGAAGGTAGTTAATGCAGCAAATTTGGTAAATTACAGTGAGAAATCTTGTTAGGCCATGTCGCATAACTCCCTCCAGAAAACTCAAAACAACTTAACCTTAGTCAAAAAATGTAAGGTTCAGCTCATAATCTGTAATGACAGACCCTGACCAGTGAAAAGTTTCCCCTCAATCTCAATTTGATGAAGGCTTTTTGATGATACACAGGGTCAAGAGTTGAAAGCAATCTTTCTCACTTGAGCTCATGTTTTCAGCATTTTGACCAGGGCTGCAATAAAATCAAGAACTGAGTTGTCTCGAAAGAGTCCAGATGAACGTGAGTTAGTCAGATAGGAAAAGCCAGTAAAATCTTGTCTGCTCATTTCCAAATATTAATGGTGTTTCTCCTCTAGGCTGCAATGTCAGTGTTGCAATGTTACATGTTGTTGGATGTATGCTGTAGATGTATTAAATAGCTTGCCTCAGACTGTCGCTAATTTTGGAGTACAAGTCTTCAGTATTGTTGCCAGAAACTTGTCGGGGCTCAGAGCCTTTGTTGTATCTTGTGTTTTCAGGCATTTTGTATGTCGTGAAATGAATTCAGTTGTCTAAAGGTTAGCTGTGAAACTTAGGGTAAGACTGATTGAATTGTGCTGTCAGTTCTTCTGGTTGAATTTGATAACAAATGCTTCAGCTTTGGCATTTACACTGATGTTCTGTGCTCCCCCAAATTGATAATGGACATGTTGGTGCGAGTGGCTCATCAGCAAGGAGTTTCTTTACCAGAAACCTGCTCTGTTTGCTTGTCTCTGCCATGGAAATTTGAGTTTTGGCAAAACCCTTGCAACATTGAATTAATTGTGCAATGTTTCTGACATTTTTTAAAAAAGTAAATATTTTCACAGCTGAGTCATCACTTAACCATCAATGATAATGGGCATTAATGACTAATCATTACTGATGAATATCTTAATTCACTGTAAAGATTAGCTTTAGAAACTGTAGAAGTTGGCTTTGGATAAAGGTCACGGCATTTTCTTGTAATTTCATGTACTGTACAACAAGGGCATTTAAGACATAACTAACATATAAAATCATATTTCTAGTATGGAATTTTCCCACTTTCTTTTTAAGTATATTTGTCAAGTGAAATTTGTGGCACCCAAACACCATGACGTGGAGCAACTTTTCCCATGCAGTCTTCAGTTCTTCACCTCACTTTTTACCCAACTGGGGTCTTGGGTGACTTTCTTGGGGACTGGCGTGGCCTGAGAGGTGGATGGAGAGCCACCTGCACCATAGCTAAAGCCCAGCTACACACCAATTCAGGACAACTGCAAGTCACAATCTGGTCCTTGTATTCTATCACATGAGGAGGATATTGTCTAGAGGAAGGGACATTACACTCCCACTTCACTGTGAGAGATCTCAAGCTGTTGATTGATGGCAGAGACAAAGGCAGTCCTTTTTCCTGCACACAACCACAGAAAGCCACACCATGAGATCAAGCCAAGCTGAACTCAAACTGAAGCTCAGGTCAGTGTTCTGTCCCAGGAGAAGCAGGATGCACAAAAGCACAGGAAGAATTTCAATGATATCTTGCTCACTGTAAGGGTGAGTGCCACAAATCTTCTCTCTGCTACCACGCTCTCACAACACCATCATACATGCGTCTCCACAAGAATCATGGACATCAACTCTTATTATTCCATGCAGCATTTTCACTTGATGGCTCTCACTGTACCGTCCTCTCAAAAGTCCAACCTTTTCTGGAGTCTCACTTCCTATACAGTCTTTGCGGAAACCATACCATCTTGCTGCTCACACATCATCCATCTCCTTCCATTATACTCACTGCCTCCCATTGTCTTATTGCAGGAATGATTGATCCATTTCCCTGGACTAATGTCTCCACTTGACTGGCCTACCTGTAATCCCCATATTGATTATCCTGTGGAAATGACGGTAGAAATCTGGACTCTGGTAGGACTAAGTGCCCGATTGACCATGTTAACTCCTCACTGACTGTAGTTGCTTTGACCCCACTAAGGACCAGTTCCCTTTGGCTATCTGCTTGAAGTACATGTAATGTGTTTGCTATGCAAGGTGTGAGCACAAGCTCAGTTACATATCTAACCCCTTGTTTGTTCAGTGCTCCCCAGTGTGATACATTTCTTGCCACTCCCTCCGCAATGGAAAGCAATGCAAGCTATAGAGGCTGGCAGCCTGTAACAGAGTACCAAAGACCTTATACACTAAGGAAACAGTGAGAGCCTTGTAGAGGTTGGAAGCCTGTCCATTAATCAGCTTGTGTGCACTAAAAAGCAGTGTGGACTACATAGTAGTTAGCAGCTTCCAAATAAGTGCTAAGTGTGTGAGCATGATGGAAACAAGCTAAAAGCCATACATGCCACATATATCCATGTGTAGATGCATGAGATATGTATGTGTCTCTGAGTGCAAACTGACCTGGCTGAAACATGTAAGGCATAGGTATGCCTGAGCTGCCAGGTAAGTGTTGAAGGGTTGGTCCAAGAGCAGGAATGATGATATGGTGAGACTGGTAGCTTGCCAATGCTGGCGAGTGTAGCTGAAGGCTGAAGGAATCTGGTGCGTGAAGTAGGTAAGGGCATTGTTTTGAAGACACGGTTAGATAATGGCCAGGAGCTGCAGCTACCAGATACCCATTCTGATTTACATATCAGGAATTTGCACCCTCTAGATTCTTGGGAAGAGAGGCTAAATTGTAAGTGATGTATACATAATGCGAAAGGGGACTTTAATGAGATACAAATGGAAAGAATGGAAATGTTGTCAATAGCTGGATTCTGAATTCATCAATTCACATTTTTTGGAGAAAAATTGCAAGACTTTGCTCAATGCCAAGATTTGGGTTACACAACAAAAAACAATAGAGTCTGCATCTAATTGTGTTAGGCTCAAGTCATCACAAGTATTTCCAGGCTTCCAATAGCCAACACCATTCCCAGTTCCTCCCTGCATCCTTAAAATATCAAGGATAATATCCCCTTGAGTCCTCAAGCTAGGCAGCAGACTGTGGTCCCTTCAATTCTACTTGCAGTTACTTCTCCTCACTTTTGATTCAGCATGCTCCCTCTTCTACTAAATTATCTTTCCTGAGTGTATTGTGTTTGCCACTGGAAGCTAAGATGCAACTGGTTACTGTGATGAGCCTGGAATCTGGAATCATTCAGCTTTCGCTCTTTTCTACCTTGTACATGAGAAGAAAACATGTTTCAGAATCCTGGTAATGATGCATGTCAGAGTGTGACTAAGTGCTTCACAGGCAATTGAATATTTTTTTCAAGTCTAATCATGAAAAATAGTGGGCAATGTATCTTACATCTAGCTTAGGTATGTAGGAAATCTGCTTCATATAGTGCTAGGTAATTTTTGATGTCCACTTAAGGGAAGGTCTAATGTCCCATCAGATTTTAGGACAAGTGTGTTCCTGTACGTGACACATCTTATATCAGTTTGGTTTTAGTAGTTTTCCCAGGTAAGCATTCCAAATGGAAGAAACCACAACCTACTCTTGAAGACATCACAATATTCCAATGCAGACTGAACTACAGAAATTTCAGAGAACAATTACTCACACTTTCTTCCAGAGCAGTAACATATTTATAGTTTTAAATGAAAAGGTTAATATGTTTATAAATTGTGCATTGAAAATTAGCTTGTAATTCCACAAGGAAAGTAATGGTGATAGGACAACGCAAAATGTTTCCTCAAGGTTATAAATGTTTCAGGTGAAAGTAACATTTTATATCACCTTTGTGCTTTTAGTTGCCTAAAATCATGACAATAAGATATGCATTATTAATCTTTAAAAAATCTCAACGAATGTAAAATTCTTGAATTTTCATTTGAGAAAAAAAAGTTGCAAATGAAATGGACCGCTTGAAAATGACCACCAAAGTCACCTGACCTGAAAGAAGCCACATTTATAGGTATTTACAAAGGAATTTCTAAATAGATCAGCTGACCCTCAAACCTCAAACTCAGAACCATAAACTCATTCTATTTTCTGAATTTATATCCTTAATCCATAAGAGGGTTTTGCATTTTTGCTTATTTTTCTCAAAACCCAGATTATCTCTGCAGAGCTGTTTTGTCTTCTTTTTCTGTGTAATAATAGGTGTGTTTGAGATTGAGGAATATAGCTCATTTCATATCCAGTTCTTCCACTTGTTTAAAAAAGTATGTTGGTTTACAATAAATAAGTTAGCTTTGAGTTTATTGAAGAAATGTGGTTTAAATCTCTTTTGTTGTAGATAATGGTAATAAAGAGAAAACCATTGATCACCTCGATGATTAAATATTAATAATTTTGGTATAGCATGTGGGATAATGGGACTTAGTTACCAGCGCACTCCTGGCATCAGAATTATAACACATTTTGGTGGCTCAGGATGGAGTTTTGGATATGGATAACTTGAGATTGGGCTTGGAGTAATAGTAATTAGTGAAGAATTGAATGACAGATACCGGGTATCTTAAATTATAAATATTAGGTAGCACTGGAAGCAGCTAAACAATACATAAAGATGGTGGAAGCATCCCTCACTGGGTCACTATATTTAACTAATGCCAGAATTGGCAAAAGAACTTAAGATAAAATTTCCACCAAATGTTATGAAAGCAGCAATATCTGAAGCATTGGCACAGAATTTGAGACTGGTAGAAGTACAAGTGACACCATGTACACAAAATAGTTAGTCATAACAGTTCACTGTGATTGAGCAACAGTTAAAACAGATTGAACATGAAAATAAATGAATCAGTTGGAAATAGAATTCCAAAGGGCAGAGAAATGAAAAAGGAAAGTATATTGAAATTGGAAGTTAAAATGTTTGAACTTAAGCTTAAAGAAAACCAATGAAAACTTCAGAGCATTGTTTGAGAGAACACTGTGAAAGATAAAGTCTTAATAAATGGAAAAAGTAGAGAATATATGCCCATTCCTTTGTAGAGAGAGCTTTAAACTGGGAATTAATGTCTGGAATAGGAGTTATGCAGAAATTACATATGGGTGCAGTTGAGTCACACTAAGATAATGATTTGGCAGTAGCCTCACTCCCAATTGCAGAGACTCTGAGAAAGGTTAGAAGCACATAACAGTTCCAGCAATAAGTTCCAGATATTTTTATATTTTCGTGGTGACTCAAACGATGGCTGATCAAAGTCCTTCATCAAGGTCCAAGTGATACCACAAACAGATGTTAGAGTAGCTGAAACTGTTTTTTAAAGGATGCATATAATTCAAAATATGTGTTACTTAGTCTTTTTCTTAAATTAAGGCTCAACAAGCAGATTTAGAACTTAGCAGGTTAGCTCCATCAACACACTGAAGCTGAAGCTGAAGCTGAAGGATTTCCAGACTGTGACTGTGTTGAGAATGGACTGAGAGGATACATCATCATTGTCATGCAATTGAGAGTAGATGGCTGTTCATCAGACAGTAGTATCACTCAGATATTGTTAGGATACTTTGGAGTTAGGACAGGAAGTTTCTATGGCAGGACATGTAGGAAAACTAAAGCATTGTTGAACCAGAATTTTGACTGAGTAATCACATAGCGCAGTTTGTAAAATATGCCACAAATAGTAGGTCATGGATAAACCTCAGCGTGTAATAAAACCAGCACCTATAACAACAATGCTGGTTGTTGAACAACCATTCAGTAGATTGGTTGGTAACTGGCTATCAATCACAATGCAGACAATTCATTTTACAAAAAGTTTCCTTTGGCCAATGTCAGAGATCATCCATTATCTTTTGATTTGAATAAGGGATGTATGCATTTTCCTCTTTGCATATGTTTTCAGATTTATTCTTTGTTCCTACAATACCTATACTCAAGGAGTCTCCTCCCTGGTGGCATTTGGAGGTGTCATTGTGAGTTGTGCATTCCATAAGACGAATTCTAATGTCAAGGTAATTACCTAATATCAAGGTGGATAGCTTTATTGAAGTATGAGGTTCAGCTGAGTTGTTTAGAAATTCCTTTGCCAATCCCTATAAATGTGGCTTCTTTCAGGTCAGGTGACTTTGGTGGCCATTTCCTTCAATTGCTTAGTTGCAAGATTAAATTGCTGATGGTTACAGGAGGATGGGAGATCTTTAGGTCAGATTTCAGATTCTGTTGGGAAACAGGAGTCCCAGTATTTTGAAAACATTTTATCATATTTTCAAGTTGCTTCATTGTGAGAGAGAGCTATGGGTTCTTCTTTAAAGTAAGTCTGTTACTTACAAGAGAAAATTGCTTTCTGTGGCTACCACCTTCAGCAATTTACTTCTCAGCTCTGTGAAAACATAAGGCAATTTGGGGTGACACAGGTGGCTCAGTGGTTAGCATTGCTGCCTCACAGTGCCAGGGAGCTGCATTTGATTCCAGCCTTGGACGACTATGTGGAGTTTGCACATTCTCCCCCTGTCTGTGTGGGTTTCCTCTCGGTGCTTCAGTTGCCCCCCACAGACCAAAGATGTGGAATTGGCCATGTTAAATTGCCCATAGTGTCCAGGGATGTGCAGGCCAGATGGATTAGCCATGGAAAATGCAAGGATGGGGTGAGTCTGTGTGGAATGCTGTTTGGAGAGTTGGTTTGGACTTGATGAGCCAGATGGCTTGCTTCCACACTGTAGGGATTCTATGATTCTAATTTGCCCTCTGAGGCTGTTGCTTAGCAATGGTGGGGGGGGGGGGGGGGGGGGGCAGCAGGTGGGGTTAGGC
>NC_057733.1:25125192-25133552 GCF_004010195.1 Chiloscyllium plagiosum | reverse complement strand
GGCTGATGAAGGAAGTCAGGAAATGTATCACAGAAAAAGAGAAAGTCTATAAAGTGGCCAAGAGCACTGGGAAATCAGAGGTTGGGGAGAGTACAAAAACAGAGGATAACAACGAGAGAAATAAGGAAGGAGAGGATCAAGTATGAAGGTAAGCTAGCCAATAATATTAGAAATTATAGTAAAAGTTTCTTCCAATGCATAAGAAACAAACAAAAGGCAAAAGTGAGATTGGGCCGCTCCAAATTGATACAGGAAGGCTAGTGATGGGAGATAATGAAATAACTGAAGAACTTAATAAATACTTTGTTTCAGTCTTCACAGGGAAAGACATGAGTAATGTCCCAACAATTAAGGAGAGTCAAGGGGCAGAGTTGAGTATGGTGGCTATTACAAAGAAGAAAGTACTTGATAAGCTAAAAAGGTCTAAAAAATTGATAAATCTCCTGGCCCCGATGGGCTACATCGTAGAGCTCTAAGGAAGGTGGATGAAGAAATAGTGGAAGCATTGGTTATAATATTTCAAAAATCACTGGAGTCAGGGAAATGATTGGAAAATCGCTGTTGTAACCCCCTTGTTCAAAAACGAATCAAGACAAAAGATGGAAAATTATAGGCCGATTAGCCTCACCTCGGTTGGAGGTAAAATTCTAGAATCCATTGTTAAGAATGAGATTTCTAAATTTTTGGAAGCGCAGGATTGGATTAGAACAAGTCAGCATGGATTTATTAAGGGGAGGTTGTGCCTGACAAACCTGCTAGAATTCTTTGAAACCCGGTGGATGTTATCTACTTAGATTTCCAAAAGGCCTTTGATGACGTGCCTCACGGGAGGCTGCTGAGTAAGGTGAGAGCCCATGTTGTTTGAGGTGAGCTACTGGCATGGATTGAGGATTGGCTGTCTGACAGAAGGCAGAGAGTTGGGATAAAAGATCCTTTTTCAGAATGGTAGCTAGTGATGAGTGGTGTCCCGCAGGGTTCAATGTTGGGCCTGCAGAGTTCACTTTATATATAAATGATCTGGATGAAGAGACTCGGGGCATTCTGGTGAAGTTCGCCAATGATACGAAATTAGGTGGACAGGCAGGTTGTTCTGAGGAAGTGGGGAGGCTAAAGAAAGATTTAGACAGTTTAGGAGAATGGTCCAAGAAATGGCTGATGCAATTCAATGTGAGCAAATGTGAGGTCTTGCACTTTGGAAAAAAGAACACAGGCATGGACTATTTCATAAACGGTGAGAAAATTCATAATGCCAAAGTACAAAGGGATCTGGGAGTGCTAGTCCAGGATTCTCTAAAGGTTGACTTGCAGGTTGAGTCTGTGGTTAAGAAAGCAAATGTAATGTTGTCATTTATTTCAAGAGGGTTGAAATGTAAAAGCAGTGAGGTGCTACTGAGACTTTATAAAGCTCTGGTTAGGCCCCATTTAGAATACTATGTCCAGTTTTGGGCCCCACACCTCAGGAGGGACATACTGGCACTGGAGCGTGTCCAGCGGAGATTCACACGGATGATCTCTGGAATGGTGGGCCTAACATACAATGAACGGCTGAGGATCCTGGGATTGTATTTGTTAGAGTTCAGAAGGTTGAGGGAAGACCTAATAGAAACTTACAAGATAATGCATGGCTTAGAAAGGGTGGACGCTGGGAAATTGTTTCTGTCTGGTGACGGTACTAGGTCTCTTGGGCACAGCCTTAGAATTAGAAGGGGTCAATTTAGAATGGAAATGAGGAGATATTTTTTCAGCCAGAGAGTGGTGGGCCTGTGGAATTCATTGCCACAGAGCACAGTGGAGGTCAGGATGTTAAATGTCTTCAAGGCAGAGATTGATAAATTCTTAATCTCGCAAGCAATTAAGGGCTATGGGGAGAGTGCAGGAAAGTGGCGTTGAAATGTCCATTAGCCATGAATGAATGAATGGTGGAGTGCACTCGATGGGCTGAATGGTCTTACATCCACTCCTATTTCTTATGGTCTTGTGCTTTTCCAGTCATCAGCAGATAATCTCAGGTCCTCTTTGACCCCTTGACTTTTGTTTCCAAGGAATCACACAATGAAGCTTCTTCATTCCAAAAATGTCCAAACAGTTCCATCGATCAGTTTCTCATTGCCAATGGATAGAAATGTACAGCTAACAGTATATCACAGAATTCAGTTCAGGCTATACCATTTAAGTACATTCATTACATCATTTGAGTTAGTTTCAATAAACTTACTCCTTAATTCTGATTAACTCAAGGAGATATGTCTGGAACATTTTTCATACTTTTATTGCATGTTCAAGTATCTCTTGAACTGGGGAATAACACTATTCTTGGAAATGTCACAGCTCTGTAATACTCACCGTAGATGTGAGAAGAGAGAAACCTACTTACTTTGTCAGGCTTTGTTGTAACACTAGACAGTAATTACAAGTCAGTTCTTCAGAAATACTTTCATGCATTAATATAAAATAATTTGCAAACTTGCTGTGTCCAGTTGTTGCCAAAATAATCTCATATGAAAGAACACATTTTAAAAGCAATCAATTTTCCAGAAAGCAAAAGTTCGAGATATACATGAGAGTCAGAAAATTGGTTTAAGTTGTGATCATTTAACAAATAGACTTTGTCTGGCCTATCAAAAGCTTGCTTGGCTGAGGTTGCAATGAAAGCCTTGTCTTCTCAATCTTGCCTCTTGCCGAACCCTAACCTTCACTCAAAGCCTAACCTCAACCCTTCTAACTCTAATCCTCACCCCAATCCTCCTAATTTAAAGCCTAATCCCAATCCTCCTAACTCTAATGCTAACCCCAATCCTCCTAACTCAAAGCCTACCACCAATCTTACTAATGCAAACCCTACTCCCAATCCTTTGAACTCTAATCCTAACCTCAAGACTAGTGCTAATCCTAACCCTATCATGGTAACCCTCATGGTAAACTTGTTAGCAATATCCTACCTCTAATGAGAAAACAGCCTATATTGTCATCTGTGACTATGGAGACCTTCATTTTCACTTTGTTGACATTATAAATGTTGCTCAATTTCTATATTCCGTGAACTCTAACTTGATTCTACATTATTGTCATAAGAAGGCACTCTCATAAGAATATCTAATGTGTGTCATATTCATCAAAAAGGGTAAAATCCTTTTTCTCAATTTTGAGAATTTTTTTTTTAAAAGCATAGTGGTTCTCCAGCCCTCTCCTGTTAGATTTTCTCACCCTATTGCACACTCTCAATGCCCCATCGAGGTCTGTCCATGCCTCCTCATGCCTTCCATTTGTGCCATGTTTCTCCTCCTACCTTCTATAACACCTCATACACCTCCACAAACCCCTCAAACTCTCATTCACTCCATCCACACTGCATAATCTATCAAGCCTCTGTCAGTATTTGCCCCTCTACCACCGTCTCATGGTTCTACATAACTCCTCTTCTCACCCATGCCTCTTATGCACCTGCCTTTCTCCTTGCACTTACAATGCTAACTCATCCTAAAACGCCATTAAGACCCAGAGTAAGACGAAATAAAATAAAATTTTAAGTTTCTATTTCAAACTATATTTACAAAGCACTCATAAAGAAGACACACATTTCATTACATTCCTCTAAATGCATTTTCACTTATTAAAACAAACATTTCATTCAGGTCTGTACTGTCATTAGAAATTAAACATTGGAATTCATTATAATATTAAATGAGTGTGTAGCCACTTGGAGCTGACAATCAGACTGAAATGTGGTAGGGATCCCACTGTGATAATGGAAGATTATGAAGTTAGTCCAGCAGCACTAACTCAGTCAGGCTAACACTCAGGATTTTATCAACAGAATATCATTCGTTATTTTACTCTCACACCGCACACAGTTTTTTTCAAAAATATTTAACAGGTAGGAATCTTAAATGCTTTAATAAATTAATAGTTAGGTTTGAACATATGTTCATGAAGAATAAGATCAGGAGTAGGCTATTTACTCCCTTGAGCCTGATCTGCAATTCAATTTGATTGTGGTTCCAAGTGCACATTCCCACCAACACCTGATAATCTTTGACTTACTTGTTAGTCAAGAATCTATCTATTTCTGTTTTAAAAATATTTCATAATACTTTCTCCACCACTCTGGCAAACAGAATTCCGAAGACAGACAAGCCTCTTTGAGAAAAAATATTCTCCTAGTTTCTACCTCAAATGGGAGATTCCTTGTTGTTACATTATGTTAGTTTCAGTGTAAGAAAGCCACCCTGTTGGATTTGATTTGATGTTCAACTTTTCAACTGTCCAACTGATAGATTACAGTACTTGGTAGCTATTGCGCATTTTGAGGTTTCTCGTAGTCTGAGAAGACTGATGATGAAGAAATTGTTTATTTTTTTCATAACATAGTATTGCAAAGACAGTTAATTCAATATACAGTTTAATGTCAATTTTTTCTGCGTGCCCCTTCCCCTTATATATTCAGTCTAAGTGAACAGAACTTTGCCTCTGGACATAAATATTTCTTTTCTAAGTTGCAGACACTTGATGTGCATGTTTACTTTTTCTATTTTTAAAAACTAAGGTTTAATACAATTATTCAAAGTTTTGAGAAGTTTGAATAAGGTAACTCAGAAAAAAGGTTTCCATTGGTCAATTAATCAACTGACAAAGTGACATAATGAGACTTTTCTTTCTCTCATTTGATGCAAAGGGTTGTTCGAGTATCAACTGTCTTCTGAGAAAAACAAAACATACAGCCTTCTTTTAAAAGAAAACTTGTAAATATTTTAGGAAATAATAGAATTCAAAAAGGAATGGGGAGAGGGCAGAAGAAAGGAACAAGGTGGATAACTCAATCAGTTATTCTATGATCAGTTAGATGATCTCTTTTTGTGAAATAAAGTTCTGTGATTCTCTGAAGCGTATAGTATGGGAACAATGAATTGTAAATCACTTCTTCTTTATTCCTTTCAAACTAGTAAGTTTGCAATGGAAAATAGACACAATTTCAAATCTGGCCCATTTTTTTCCAACTATTTGGCAGTTCTAGAATTCCATCTGATGCTACAGAAATGGGCCTTTAGGATATTTTAACTAACAAACCATTGTTAAGATCATCTACTTCCAACTCTGTTAGATCATCCAAATCCATTACAATCTCAGTTTATCTGCTGCTGAAATTCTCACCCATGACTTTATTACTTCAAGACTTGGTTATTCCAAAGTTGTCCTGGTCAGTCTCAAACATTTGACCCTTCATAAATATCAGATGTTCTAAATACCTGCGACCCATGTCCTAATTTGCAACAAGTCCCATTGATGCGCAATGACTGCCAGTTAAGCAAAATGTCAACTTTAACATTCACAATATGGTTTTATAAATCCCTCCATGGCCTGGCAACATGCTATCTTTCATCTTCTCCTGCCCACAGCTCTCCACTATATCTGCGACCCTTCACTTCTTGAGAATCTCCAATTGTAATCACTAAATTATAGGTGACTATGCATTTAGCTTCCAAGACCTAAAGATCTTGAATTGTCTCCCTAAACTTTTCTCCCTCCTTAGCCTGATCTTCTCCTTTAGGATATCACCTTTTTTTTTGTTTTGACCAATCTTTTGATCATCTGTCCAATTACCTTTGACATATCTTGGTACATTTGTTTGATAATGCTTCTGTAAAGCACTTCATGACAATGCACTTTATCAAAGGTGCTATATAAATACTATATAAATGCTGTTAACTCTGGACTCTATTCCAACTGAAAAGGGTATTATAATATCATGACCCCTGGAGGCCATCTGCTAATGTGAACCAGAGCCTCTCATTATCCTCTCTGCAGTCTTCACTAAACACAAAATCCACTCTGGTTTCCCTCTCACGTGGCTGAGATAAAAATTCAATCATGGTTCCATTGAAATTAGAGCACAACACACGTGAAAATGGCTCCACCAGCTTTGGGCAGCTGTTCTTGTTGCCTGCTCAGTATACCGAAATTGAAAATTTTCTGTTTTCCGTATCTCCCAGTCAATAAGTAATCCAGACAATTGTAACAGCCCATCTGCATGGTTTCAACTAGGCAGGTCAGGTTAAAATTTAAAGACCAGTCTAATGACTGAAAACAAAAAAAGCTTCAGACTCTGAAGTACATTTGAAGCTCACACTGTATGCTATACCAATATAGCACTACATTAAACTCTGGCAACCAATAAATTTTAGATAATGCATAGACATCTGAGGTTCCTCATCTAAAACTTGAAGCATCTCCCTGATAATAGCCAGGTTAATAAAGTATCAGTGCCATGGGCCATACAAATCTACAAACATACTCTGCAGTTTACTTCTCCTCACTTATAATGTGAATATATTTCCTAATAAGACAAAAAGATTTAAGTGTCATGATCATGCTTTCCTCTAATCCTTCCACTGGATCTTTTCCTCCTACTTCATAATTTTCCTTCGTGTTTCATTTAGTTATTTCTATCTTTGATTATGATCATACTTGTTAATTTCAACTCTAATTTTGTTCTTTGGTTAATCAAGTAAAACCAAATAAGAAGGTTACCTCATGGTTTCAGATGAAACATGCTGCCCCTCTCTACTCCACTGTTAGCGCGGATGAAATGATATCAGTCCGAGCCCAGAGTGCGGTTCAACAATCGGTAACGTTTATTGCTACAGTATCGCCGACGGAGACCAACCGAGGTCCGAATCTCAGCTGCTCTGCTGTTCCTGCACGCAGCTACATATTATATACTTTTAGTTGTCAGGATGTGTGGAATTTGAGGATTAATGGGATGATAGTTCCCCTTCATCACTGGAGTAGGTGCGAATAGAATGTTTCCTGCCGTCCCAGGAGAGTTGCAGGGCACGCACAACAGGGTGCTAATTGGTTTATGTTAAACGGGTCCAGGTATTATCTGCTTGTCTCTCTCTGTGAGGGCAGGGGCTAGCACCCCCCTTTGTTCCCTTGGGGTGTTGGTGTGTATTGGTCTGTCCGTTCCTGTCTGGTGGATGCCTGTCCTTTGTGTCAGGGTGGCTCCGTATCGATGGGTATGGGTGTGTTTCAGTCAGTCTCTTGATGTGATTAGGAGATGGGTTTCCATATTTAATTAATTCCGGAGTTTTGGTCCATGAGTCATGGATAATGTTGGTCTAGTGTGGATTCTATCTGTCCTCTGTCTCCTATCTCCCGGTCATGTGGGCGGACCGGCAGCTGCTGAGTTTTTGTGGGTTTAAAGCTGCGACTGCTGTTTAAAACACAAAAATGAATTCTTATCGTTTCCTACTGGTTAATCAAGTAAAACCAAATAAGAAGGTCACCTCATGATTTCAGATGAAACATGCTGCCCCTCTCTACTCCACAAACTTCATTGATTTCTCACCACTTTAAAAATTGCCATATAATTTCAAATTAATCCTTCAGTTTGTGATTCTTTTCTTCTTTGGCTTAATATCCAATACGTATGTATCTGTGGTGTCCTGAGGAAAGGTCACTGAACCTGAGATGTTAACTTCCTCTCCACAGATGATGCCAGACCTGTTGAGCCTTTTCAACAATTTCTGTTTTTGTTTGTAATTATTTATGGTCAAGATTTGTATTGTGGTCCTTCTCAGGCAGATGCTGTCTAATTCTACTTTTTTTCAATGAATCTTTAATCAAGATTCTTGTTAATTATACTATGCTTAAAATAAGCTGTTAACTTAAGTTGTATGCAAGAAATTAAATATTTCTGTTCCAATATATGTCTCTTCTGTTGAAGACTTCCTAATGATTAATCCATCATCACTTATAAATGGAAAGGCTCATGGACTAGTACAATAAATAGATTGGTGACAACATATCTACCAAAAGGAGATCCATGTAGAGCATAGTACCAACTGCAGGCATCCCTGACAATATGGTGTCTGTATAGGTTTGAGGTTCCTTCTCTAGGTTTCTTAACGCTAAAGCTTGAGGCAGCTGCCACCAAGGCACAGTAAGGAAAGACCACTGTCTGAAGTCTTGCTGCTGAAGTTAAACTGGGGTCTGTTCAGTTATTGGACCCACCCAGTACCTCAAATGCATGTAAATGTTGTATCACTTTTTAAGAAAGGTGGGAGAGAGAAAGCAGGAAATTATAGACCAGTCAGTCTGACCTCAGTGGTGGGAAAGATGCTGGAGTCTATTATAAAGGGTGAAATTACAACACATCTGGATAGTAATAACAGGATAGGTCAGAGTCAGCATGGATTTATGAAGGGGAAATCATGCTTGACTAATCTTCTGGAATTTTTTGAGGATGTAACTCTGAAAATGGACGAGGGAGATCCAGTAGATGTAGTGTACCTGGACTTTCAGAAAGCTTTTGATAAAGTCCAGGTACACTACATCTACTGGATCTCCATCGTCCATCTTCA
>NC_057733.1:25089445-25125132 GCF_004010195.1 Chiloscyllium plagiosum | reverse complement strand
TAGGTGAGTGGACAGGTAGGTGCAGTTTAGTGTGGATAAATGTATGGTTATCCACTTTGGTGGCAAGAACAGGAAGGCAGATTACTACCTAAATGGAATCAATTTAGGTAAAGGGGCAGTACAAAGAGATCTGGGTGTTCTTGTACACCAGTCAATGAAGGTAAGCATGCAGGTACAGCAGATAGTGAAGAAGGCAATAGCATGCTGGCCTTCATAACAAGAGGGATTGAGTATAGAAACAAAGAGGTTCTTCTGCAGCTGCCCAGGGCCCTGGTGAGACCGCACCTGGAGTACTCTGTGCAGTTCTGGTTTCCAAATTTGAGGAAAGTCATTCTGGCTATTGAGGGAGTGCATCGTAGGTTCATGAGGTCAATTCCTGGAATGGTGGGACTACCTTACGCTGAAAGACTGGAGCGACTAAGCTTGTATACCCTTGAGTTTAGAAGACTGACAGAGGATCTGATTGAGACGTATTAAAGGTTTGGATACTCTGGAGGCAGGTAACATGTTTCCGCTAATGGGTGAGTGCCGAACCAGAGGACCCAGCTTAAAAATACGGGGTAGACCATTCAGGACAGAGATGAGGAGAAACCTCTTCACCCAGAGAGTGGTGGCTGTGTGGAATGCTCTGCCCCAGAGGGCAGTGGAGGCCCAGTCTCTGGATTCATTTAAGAAAGAGTTGGATAGCACTCTCAAGGATAGTGGACTCAAGGGTTATGGAGATAAGGCAGGAAGAGGATACTGATTAAGGATGATCAGCCATGATCATATTGAATGGTGGTGCAGGCTCAAAGGGCAGAATGGCCTACTCCTGCACCTGTCTATTGTCTAAATATAATCTTGCACAATTAAGAAAAGCCTTTGGTTTGTTTGCTGGATACAGCCAAACTCCAATGGTTGTTTTGTTCATATGGTACTGTACAGAACCAAACTGCTTCAATGACTATGTGTGTATATAAAGATATTTTTATAAATAAGGTATACTTTTGAAATAAAAAAGAATTTGGACTGATTGACAGCTTTGTTGTCATTCATATGCGAAAGCCTGTAGCACTACCCTATAGTTGGAGGAGGACATGGTCTGATACTGCTGGGATGGGTGTGGAAGGGTCACAGAGGGAAGTAGGAGTTTGGGGGAGTGAAATGATGTTTGCCATGATGATAACACCACAACCAAGTGTAATTTGTTTTGTTCGGTTATACCCTATGTTTAAGTCATAAATTTGACTAAGTTTAAATAACTGCTTTTCAGTTGTTGCAGTTTTCAATCTTCCTCTTTTCAGATGCGTTCGTTAAAAAATTGATAGTTTCCGTTTTTAATTGTGAGGTTGTAAGCAGTGCAAAAACTTGTCTTGTTGTGGTAATAAAAATCAAATTTTGTGCTATCTTCTCAATTGAATAATTACAGCATCTATCTGAGCACAGCCCTCCTTTTTCTGGTGAGCTGAATGCTCAGCAGCGAGCCTAGCATAGCGCTTGGCTGGCATTTGTTTCAGCTGCTGCCAATTTTGAAAGCAGTGTGTTCCTCTGAAAGGGGAATTGTACTCATTATAAGAAAGCTGCTGTGCATGACCTGTGATGAAAACATCTGCAAAGGAGGATGTGAATAAGGAAATAGTGAGTGCTCCAACATTCAAAGGTGAAGTACAGGAAAGTATTGTGTTGGAAATTGGCAGTATGAGAACAGTCTCTTTTTTATTTCAAAACTATACTTTATTCATAAAATTAGTTAGATATCTATACAATTGGTGATGCCATACATACATCTACATTCCATTTCTTTACATACGGAGATCAGAATTAATCATTTGTATGTACAAATCTGTACATTGACTATCCAGATATTTAGTTGAGGCGTCAGTGGAGCTCAGTTACTGAGTGGGCCCACTGTTCTTCTCTGGCAGGCAGACGTTACACGGTGGTCTTTCCCCACCACGCCTTGGCAGCAACTGCCTAAAGCTTCAGCACGTCCCTCAACACGTAGTCCTGGACCTTGGAATGTGCCAGTCTGCGACACTCAGTCGGGGCCAACTCCTTCAGCTGGAAGATCAACAGGTTTCGGGCAGACCAAAGAGCGTCTTTCATCGAGTTTATGATCCTCCAGGCACACATAATGTTCGTCCCGGGGAACAGGCAGTATGGCAGCAGTCTTTTTTTTAAATTCAAAAATATACTTTATTCATAAAAAATATTTTGATAATCTGTACAATTGGTGGTGCCATTCATAGGCGCACCTTGCATTTCTTTACATACAGAGATCGGAATTCATCATTCATATATACAGGTCTGTACATTTACCATCCATATATTCTGCTGAGGCATCAGGAGAGCCCCCTTACTGAGTGGGCCCCCTGTTCTTCTTCGGCAGGCAGATGTTACATGGTGGTCTTTCCCCACCACGCCTTGGCGGCAGTTCCCCAAGCTTCAGTGTGTCCGTCAACACATAGCCCTGGACCTTGGAATGTGCCAGTCTGCAACACTCAGTTGGGGTCAACTCCTTGAGCTGGAATATCATCAGGTTTCGGACCGCCCAGAGAGTGTCCTTCACTGAGTTGATGATCCTCCAGACACAGTTGATGTTCGTCTCGGTGTGCGTCCCGGGGAACAGACCATAGAGCACGGAGTCCCACGTCACGTCGCTACTTGGGACGAACCCGACAAGCACCACTGCATTCCTCTCCAGACTTCCTTTGCATAGGAATATCCCAGAAGGAGGTGTGTGACAGTCTTGTCCCCCTGCAGCCGCTTCAAGGGCAGCGTGCGGTGCGGCAGAGAGCCCCGGCGTACATCAAGGATCTCACAAGCAGAGCCCTTCTCACCACCAGCCAAGCCATATCTTGGTGCTTGTTGTAAAGTTCTGGCGATGAGGCATTCTGCCAAATGGCTTTGACAGTCTGCTCAGGGAACCGCTCGATAGGATCCGCCCTCTCCTTTTCCCAACTGACAGTGCCTCACACGTGATGACCAGGTTTTTACCCATGATGGAGAGCGACTGTAGCTTCCATCTGCCAAGTTTCTGTCTCATTTTGCTGATATGCTCCTCCCTAGACTTGGCGCACACCTCACCCCCCCCCCCTAACCAAATACCCAACACCTTCAGGTGGTCGGTCCTGACGGTGGTGGGGATTGAGGTTTGGTCGGCCGAGTTCCAAAGAGCATGGCCTTGCTCTTGCCTCAGTTGACCTTGGTACCCGAGGCCCATTTGAACTGGTCACATATGCACATGAGTCTGTGCTCGGCCAGCCGATCCAAGCAGAAAACGACAACATCACCCATGTAAGGGAGGCCTTAACCTGCAGGCCCCTGCTGCCAGGAATAGTCACCCGTCTCAGGCTCGCATCCTTCCCGATGGACTTGGCAAATGGCTCTATGCAGCACACAAACAAGGCAGGAGAGAGGGGGCCCTGCCTGACTCCAGATCTGACTGCAAAGCTATCTAAATCCCACCCATTGATTGAGACTGCACTGACAATATTGGTGTAGAGCAGTCTGATCCAATTACAGATTCCATCCCCAAAGCCCATTTTGGAGAGAACATCTCATAACATTTTCTTAGTATGTCCTACCTGTTTCTTTAAACAAACCTGCCCTAAAGCTTAAGTTCCCTGGAAAGATTACACAATTGGCAAGTCAACAAACCCTCCTTTATTCACTGACATTTAGTTAATCATTTGAGCACCACAATGCCATGTAAACTAAGGTATTAAACATATAAGTTGGAATTAAATTGCAGCACAAGCACAAAGATTAAACCCAGTCCATCTTTTTATTTATTTCAAAAATATACTTTATTCATAAAATATTTTGATGATCTGTACAATTGGTCATGCCATACATCCGTAAACATTCTATTTCTTTGCATACAGAGACAGAGTAATCATTCATATATATAGGTCTGTACGATTACACTACTGCGCGGGCCCCCTGTTCTTCTTAGGCCCCCTGCAGCCGCTTCAAGGGCAGTGTGCCTAGGTGTTATACAGTGGTCTTTCCCCAAACACGCCTTGGCGGCAGCTGCCCCAAGCTTCAGCGTGTCCCTCAACAAGTAGTCCTGGACCTTGGAAGGTGCCAGCCTGCAACACTCAGTCGGGGTCAACTCCTTCAGCTGGAAGATCATCAGGTTTCCGACCGCACAGAGAGCGTCCTTCACTGAGATGATGATCCTCCAGGCACAGTTGATATTCGTCTCGGTGTGCGTCCCGGGGAACAGGCCGTAGAGCACGGAGTCCCGCGTCACGGCGCTGCTCGGGATGAAGCTCGACAAACACCACTGCATTCCTTTCCAGATTTCTTCTGCATAGGCACATTCCAGAAGGAGGTGTGTGACAGTCCCAACCTCCCCCTGCAGCCGCTTCGAGGGCAGCGTGTGGTACAGCTGAGAGTCCGAGCGTACATAAAGGATCTCACAAGAAGAGCCATTCTCACAACCAGCCAAGTCATGTCTTGGTGCTTGTTGGAAAGTTCTGGCGATGAGGCATTCTGCCAATTGGCTTTGACAGTCTGCTCAGGGAACCGCTCGATAGGATCCGCCCTCTCCTTTTCCTGAAGGGTCTCAAGGACACTACGTGCTGACTACTTCCTGATGGACTTGTGGTCAAAGGTGTTTTTCTTCATGAAATTCTCCATGAAGGACAGGTGATACGGAACGCTCCAACTAATCGGAGCGTTCCGCGGCAGCGAGGCAAGGCCCATCCTTCGCAACACTGGGGACAGGTAGAACCTCAGTACGTAGTGACACTTGGTATTTGCGTACCGGGGATCCACGCACAGCTTGATGCAGCGCACACAAAGGTGGCCATCAGGGTGTATTTTCTCCCCCATTGCCCAGATCTTTATACATCGAGTCCCTTTGGACCCGGTCCATATTTGACCTCCATATAAATTGGAAGATGGCCCGAGTGACTGCAGTGGCACAGGTTCTGGGAATAAGCCAGACTGTGCCACGTATAACAGCAATGACAGTGCCTCACACCTGATGACCAGGTTTTTTCCCGCGATGGAGAGCGACCGTAGCGTCCATCTGCCCAGTTTCTGCCTCACTTTGCTGATACGCTCCTCCCAAGACTTGGCGCACGCCCCAGCTCCCCCGAACCAAACACCCAGCACCTTCAAGTGGTCGATCCTGACGGTGAAGGGGATCGAGGATTGGTCGGCCCAGTTCCCAAAGAGCATGGCCTCGCTCTTGCCTCAGTTTACCTTGGCCCCCGAGGCCCATTTGACTGGTCACATATGTACAAGAGTCTGTGCACGGACAGCAGATCCGAGCAGAAAACGGTGATGTCATCCATGTACAGGGAGGTCTTAACCTGTAGGCCCCGCTGCCTGGAATAGTCACCCCTCTCAGGCTCGCATCCTTCCTGATGGACTCGGCAAATGGCTCTATGCAGCACACAAACAAGGCAGGAGAGAGAGGGCAGCCCTGCCTGACTCCAGATCTGACTGGGAAGCTATCTGATTCCCACGCATTGATTGAGACTGCACTGACAATGTTGGTGTAGAGCAGTCTGATCCAATTACGGATTCCATCCCCAAAGCCCATATTGGAGAGAACATCTCTCATAACATATTCTTAGTATGTCCTACCTGTTTCTTTAAACAAACCTGCCCTAAAGCTTTAGTTCCCTTGAAAGTTTACACATTTGACTAGTCAACAAACCCTCCTTTATTCACTGACATTTAGTTAATCATTTGAGCACCACAATGCCATGCAAACTAAGGTATTAATTATATACGCTGGAATAAAATGCAGCACAAGCACAAAGATTAAACCCAGTCCATGTTTTTATTTATTTCAAAAATATACTTTATTCATAAAATATTTTGATGATCTGTACAATTGGACATACCATACATCCATAAACATTCCATTTCTTGGTATACAGAGACAGAGTAATCATTCATATTTACAGGTCTGTACGATTACATATTTAGCTGAGGCGTCAGCAGAGCCCAAATGACTGCGTGGGCCCCCTGTTCTTCTTTAGGCAGGCAGATGTTACACGGTGGTCTTTCCCCACCGTGCCTTGGCGGCGGCTGCCCCAAGCTTCAGCGTGTCCCTCAACACGTAGTCCTGGACCTTGGAATGTGCCAGTCTGCAACACTCAGTCGGGGTCAACTCCTTCAGCTGGAAGATCGACAGGTTTCGGACCACCCAGAGAGTGTCCTTCACTGAGTTGATGATCCTCCAGGCACAGTTGATGTTCGTCTCGGTGTGCGTCCCGGGGAACAGGCCATAGAGCACGGAGTCCCGCGTCACGGCGCTGCTCGGGAAGAACCTCGACAAACACCACTGCATTCCTCTCCAGACTTCTTCTGCTTAGGCACATTCCAGAAGGAGGTGTGTGACAGTCTCATCCCCCCCTCAGCCGCTTCGAGGGCAGCGTGCGGTGCGGCTGAGAGTCCGGGCGTGCATAAAGGATCTCACAGGCAGAGCCCTTCTCACCACCAGCCAAGTCATGTCTTGGTGCTTGTTGGAAAGTTCTGGCAACGAGGCATCCTGCCAAATGACTTTGACAGTCTGCTCAGAGAACTGCTCGATAGGATCCGCCCTCTCATTTTCCCGAAGGGTCTCAAGGACACTACGTGCTGACTACTTCCTGATGGACTTGTGGTCAAACTTGATTTTCTTCATAAACCTCTACGAAGGACAGGTGATAAGGAAAGATCCAACTTCTCGGAGCGTTCCGAGGCAGCGAGGCAAGGCCCATCCTTCGCAACACCGGGGACTGGTTGAACCTCAGTACGTAGTGACACTTGGTGTTTGCGTACCGGGGAATCACGTACAGCTTGATGCCGCCACACACAAAGGTGGCCATCAGGGTGAGGGTGGCATTGGGTGTATTTTCTCCCCCATTGCCCAGATCTTTATACATCGAGTCCCTTCGGACCCGGTCCATCTTTGACCTGCATATAAATTGGAAGTTGGCCTGGGTGACTGCAGTGGCACAGGTTCTGGGAATAGGCCAGACCTGTGCCATGTATAACAGCAATGACAGTGCCTCACACCTGATGACCAGGTTTTTTCCCGCGATGGAGAGCGACCGTAGCTTCCATCTGCCCAGTTTCTGCCTCACATTGCTGATACACTCCTCCCAAGACTTGGCGCATGCCCCAGACCCCCTGAACCAATTACCCAGCACCTTCAGGTGGTCGGTCCTAACGGTGAAGGGGATCGAGGATTGGTCAGCCCAGTTCCCGAAGAGCATGGCCTCGCTCTTGCCTCAGTTTATCTTGGCCCCCGAGGCCCATTTGAACTGGTTACATATGCAGAAGAGTCTGTGCACGGACAGCGGATCCGAGCAGAAAACGGTGATGTCATCCATGTAAAGGGAGGCCTTAACCTGTAGGCCCCCGCTGCCAGGAATAGTCACCCCTCTCAAGCTCGCATCCTTCCTGATGGACTTGGCAAATGGTTTTATGCAGCACACAAACAAGGGAGGAGAGAGAGGGCAGCTCTGCCTGACTCCAGATCTGACTGGGAAGCTATCTAAATCCCAGCCATTGATTGAGACTGCACTGACAATGTTGGTGTAGAGCAGTCTGATCCAATTGCAGATTCCCTCCCCAAAGCCCATTTTGGAGAGAACATCTCTCATATACGTGTGTGATATCCTGTCAAAGTTTTTCTCCTTGTCCAGGCTGATGAGGCAGGTGTCCAACCCTCTGTCCTGCATGTAGGCGATCGTATACCTGAGGAGTGCGAGACTCTCAGCGATCTCCCTGCCCGGCACAGCACAGGTTTGGTCAGGGTGAATCACCGACCCCAGAGCAGACCTGACCCGGTTGGTGATTACCTTTGACAGAATTTTGTAATCCGCATTCAGCAGTGAGATTGGTCTCCAATTTCTGAGTTCCTCCCTCTCCCCCTTCCGCTTGTAGATGAGGGTGATGATGCCTTTCCTCATGGATTCACTCATGGTACCTGCCCGAAGCATACTGACATACACCTCCAGCAGGTCCTGGCCAATCAAGACCCACAGAGCGGAATAGAGCTCAACCGGTAAGCTGTCGCTTCCGGGAGTTTTATTCTTTTCGAAGGACTCGAGGGCCTTTGTCAGCTCATCCAGAGTTAGCGGCTGGTCCAGCCTCTCCCGTGTTCTGTCGTCTAAGACCTCCGTGATAGAGGACAGGAACGACTGGGAGGCCGCGCTGTCAGTCGGCTTCGCATCATACAGACTGGCATAGAAGGATTTGCTGATCCTCATGATATCAGCCTGAGATGACGTTATCGAGCCATCTTCTTCCTTCAGGCTGCTGAGCACAGAGCTCTCTTTGTGCACCTTCTGGAAGAAGAAACATGAGCACGTCTCGTCCTGCTCCACGGAGCAGACCCTGGACCGGAAGATTATCTTGAAGGCCTCCGAAGCAAAGAGCGAGGCTTGCTGGCCCTTCACCTCCTTGAGGGCCTCCGTGATATCGACCCCCATCGTCTGCAGCAGGAGCAGGTTCTGCATACTTTCCTGGAGCTGGGACAGTTTTCCCCGCCTCTCTCTCAACTCCTGAACACCTTTGAGGATGAAGAACCTCTTGATGTTCCCTTTTACTGTTTCCCATCAGTCCGTTAGGGACTCAAAGAGGGGCTTCACGGTTCTCCAACTTGTGTAGTCCTTCTTGAGCACCTCAATGTTTCCCGGGGTCAACAGCTTAAACCCAGTCCATCTTTTTTTTTATTATTTCAAAAATATACTTTATTCATAAAATATTTTGATGATCTGTACAATTGGTCATGCCATACATCCGTAAACATTCAATTTCTTTGCATACAGAGACAGAGTAATCATTAATATATACAGGTCTGTACCATTACATATTTAGCTGAGGGGTCAGCGGAGCCCAAATGACTGTGTGGGCCCCCTGTCCTCCTTAGGCAAGCAGATGTTACACAGTGGTCTTTCCCCACCGCGCCTTGGCGGCAGCTGCCCCAAGCTTCAGCGCGTCCCTCAACACGTAGTCCTGGACCTTGGAATGTGCCAGTCTGCAACACTCAGCCAGGGTCAACTCCTTCAGCTGGAAGATCAGCAGGTTTCGGACCACCCAGAGAGCGTCCTTCACTGAGTTGATGATCCTCCAGGCACAGTTGATGTTCGTCTCGGTGTGTGTCCCAGGGAACAGGCCGTAGAGTACGGAGTCCTGCATCACGGCGCTGCTCGGGACGAACCTCGGCAAACACCAGTTTTGATGCTAGTCGGATGACAGGTCCTGAAAATAGCAGCAGAGGGGAGATCCCTCATGCAGCTGAATGCATGTGCAGCTGTGTGAGATTAGCACATGAGTTCAATGGACCTGAACAGTCCAAGTTCCCTGAATATGAGTGAAATGAATTAGAATTGCCAATTGCTATGATAGTGCCCATAGCGAAAGCCACATGTACATGACACCCACAGGAGAGAGCACACAAAGCAGGTCACACTGAAAATGACCTGAAATGTCATGTATGCCATTTTCTAACATCAAGGTTTCCGTGGCAGAAGCAGCAATGACAAATTGCAGAGTTTAATTGCACTGCCTGTATTCCCATCATCTTCTGCTCTCATGTCAGATTTTCATCACTTTTTAGCTTTCTCTGGCTATGTATGGATTCAATAATGTTAAGATGACACATCCAATAATCCAGCTGAGATCATTTCACTGTAAGTCTCCTCCCCCATTTGAGATTGTCATGTCTTTGTGCTTGTGCTGCATTTTATTCCAACTTAAATGATTAATACCTTAGTTTACATGGCATTTTGGTGCTCAAATGATTAACTAAATGTCAGTGAATAAAGGAGGGTTTGTTGACTAGCCAATTGTGTAATCTTTCAAGGGAACTTAAGCTTTAGGGCAGGTTTGTTTAAAGAAACAGGTAGGACATACTAAGAAAATGTTATGATACTGCAGTGATTTAAAGTATTCTGAAATCTTTATGCATCAGTGTAATGGTTTGAATGTGTGACATCTGTTTCTGTTTCACTTTTTTTAATTTCAAAAATATACTTTATTCATAAAATATTTTGATGATCTGTACAATTGGTCATGCCATACATCTGTAAACATTCCAATTCTTTGCATACAGAGATCGAGTAATCATTCATATATACAGGTCTGTACGTTTACTATGCGTTTTTTAAGCTGAGGCGTCAGCAGAGCCCACTTACTGCATGGGCCCCCTATTCTTAGGTAGGCAGACATTACACAGTGGTCTTTCCCCACCACGCCCTAGTGGCAGCTGCCCCAAGCTTCAGCGCAACCCTCAACCCGTAGTCCTGGACCTTGGAATGTGCCAATCTGCAACACTCAGTCGGGGTCAGCTCCTTCAGCTGGAAGATCAACAGGTTTCGGACAGACCAAAGAGTGTCTTCGTCTCGGTGTGCATCCCGGGGAACAGGCTGTAGAGCACGGAGTCCCGCGTCACAGAACTGCTTGGGACGAACCTCGACAAACACCACTGCATTCCTGTCCAGACTTCCTTTGCATAGGAACATTCCAGAAGGAGGTGTGTGACAGTCTCGTCCCCCCCGCAGCCGCTTCAAGGGCAGCGTGCGGTGCGGCAGAGAGTCCGGGCGTACATCAAGGATCTCACAGGCTGAGCCCTTCTCACCACCAGCTAAGCCATGTCTTGGTGCTTGTTGTAAAGTTCTGGTGATGAGGCATTCTGCCAAATGACTTTGACAGTCTGCCCAGGGAACCGATCGATAGATTCTGTCCTCTCCTTTTCCCGAAGGGTCTCAAGGACACTACGTGCTGACCACTTCCTGATGGACTTGTGGTCAAAGGTGTTTTTCTTCATAAACTTCTCCACGAAGGACAGGTGATACGGACCGGTCCAACTACTCGGAGCGTTCTGAGGCAGCGAGGCCAGGCCCATCCTTCGCAACACCGGGGACAGGTAGAACCTCAGTACGTAGTGACACTTGGTGTTTGCGTACTGGGGATCCACGCACAGCTTGATGTAGCCACACACAAAGGTGGCCATCAGGGTGAGGGTGGCATCTGGTGTGTTTTTTCCCCCATTGCCCAGATCTTTATACATAGAGTCCCTTCGGACCCTGACCATCTTTGATCTCCATATAAAATGGAAGATGGCCCGGGTGAATGCGACGGCACAGGTTCTGGGAAGAGGCCAGACCTGTGTCATCTGTTTCTGTTCACATCCAAAACAAGAATAACTTTGATCTATCTGTGGAATGAGGGTGTACAAGTTGTTGCAGTGTATCAATCATTCTTTATCACAACCCTTTCAAAGGTGTAAACTATTCAATTTAACTCAATGTCCACGACAACGTGGTCAGAAAATCAGGGCATATTTTTGTCCATCCAAAGAACAAAAATGTAGGTTTGGGGCCATTATGAATTGAAAATGGATGCCCACACTTGTAAAGTCTGTGTTGCTATTTTCTATTCATTGCTGAACAAATCTTATTAGTCTATAAATAATTGCACATAGACAAATACAAAAAAATCTAAAAGAAACTTGATAGTTAATTCAAAAAGAAATATTTACCAGGTTATAGGGAATGAGAAGGTGAATGGGACAAATTAGATATTTTTTAAACTAGATTGATTTAACTATTGCAACAGAAGAGAAAAACTCATCGTTCGATCAATTTCTCAAAATGAAACAATATTAAACTGAGATACATATTCTTTTCATGGCAGGACAGCTCAGCCATGTGGGAAAAGGCACATACTGTGGCATGTCGGAAGTCATGGACGTTCTTCATAGCCGAGACAACAATCCGTGCAGGAAGTGTCACCGACTGTAGAAACCTGAGCTCTGCCTTTCAAAATTCATGTGATGGCTGCAGTCACTGTGGTGCATACGAGAGGGAGAGAACTGCATGGATGGCACTTTTAGGAAGACCACAAGTTAAGACAGTGCAAGGTGTCAGGCACATTAAGACAGGAAATGGACAATGGCAAGACTGCATAAGGGGATTGTTGGGGCAGAATAACGAAATGAATCATTTCACACCTAAGTGCATTTAATCAATTCAAAGGGCTTTATTGTTTTACAATGCTGGGAAGAAAATGTTTGGGTCCAGAAGCTCCTTTCTGAACAAAGGGAAATACACAGTTTTTATTCATTTGCTTTTAGCCCATTTTTAGCTATTAGAGACCAATTGTATTATTTATCAATTACGTACACATCCAATCAGGTTAATCATGTGACTATGTGATTGGTCAATAGAGACCAATAAGTCTTCCCATGATCTGATGGTGTTTACCAGATGCCCTTATCACTTATCTTTGGGCCTTCATAATGCATCTTATTCAACATATTTTTGTCTTCAGCACCTAAGCCAGTCGTTCAGTACTTTTACCAATAGCAAGGGAGTTGCTATCTGCCTTAGACTAAATATCCGTGGGAGTGCAATTAAATCTTGCGTACTTAAAACTCCATTTTCTGTTGTATCACTGTGACTACAATTACCTGAGAATCTTAAATGATGTGGGTCAGTCCTTTCCCTCTTTATCATGATCAATACCAGACTTTGGACTGGCTGAGTATGGAGGCTTCTGTCAGCATGTATTTGGTTAAAGGGTCTCTATACAAGTAGCAATTACATCTGTTTCTGTGAAACTAGCTCATTGTGTATATTTCAGAGGATTCTTTGTGTGTTATCTCTCTCCCATTGCATTAGATTTACTCCCTCTATGATGGCAGCTAATTACTCCAGTACGTAGTTTGACTTGAAACAGCAGATTGGGCAACCATTTGTTTCAACCAAACATCTTCCTCAGCCATTTTATGTCAACCTCAAACCACTTTCTGCCATCTTGTGCTAACTTTAGCAGCCCCAACAGCCCCAACAGCCCCAACAGCTAATAAGGAAATGGCAAATAGACTAGACAAACACATTGTGCCTGTCTTCACAAATGAAAATACAAAAAAAAATCCCAGAAATACTATGGAACCAAGGGACGAGCAAGAATGACTAATTTAAATAAATTATTAAGAGTAACAATTGATGCTGAAAAAAAAGGGACTGAAAATTGATAAATCTCCTGGTCCTGGAGACCTACACCATAGAATGTTAAAAGAGATGGCTATTGTGATAATGGATGCATTGGTGATCATCTTCCAACCTTCCAAAGGTTCTGCAAAGGCTCCTGTGAATTGGAAAGTAGGGAATGTAATCCCACTACATGAGGAAGCAGAGGTAAAAGAGGAATTACATACATGTTAGCCTGATAGTAGGGAAAGAGTCAAAGAGTGTGGAGCTGCAAAAGTACCACAGGTCAGGCAGCATCCATGGAGTAGGAGAGTTGATGTTTTGGGCATAAGCCCTTCATCAGGAACCCTACTTTCTCCTGATAATAGGGAAAGCACTAGACTCCATTAGAATGGATGTGATTACTGGACAGTTTGACAATAATGGTAGGATTGCTGAGTTAATATGGATTTTAGAAAGGGAAATCACATTTCAGACGCTTTTTGGAGTAACAACAGATACAAAGAAAAAACAATGAATGTGATGTAATTGGATTTTTTGAAGATTTTCAATCACAACAACATCAATGCAGGGAAAGGACCACATTGCTAATGTAAAGGTTATAGCAATTAACTCAAATATATCAGGTTAGGTCTTTGCAACACATTACAGTTTGCTCTCCACTGACATATAAAGAAGGATATGGAGTCTCTATATTCAAAGATTCAACAACAGTTCATTTTCTTCTTTTTAGTGATCAGCAGGTATAGTGATCCTACAGCTTGCTAGGAGTGTAGGCATTCATATGTTGCATGTTACTACTGAGACATTCTGTGACCGGCAAATATTCCATTTCCTCAGTGCCCAGCTGATGTTTGACCATGCACAGAGTATGTCGAAAATCTAATGCCTATATATATTGTCAACATGCTCCCTGTCTTGAAGCCTCTGCTCAAGCTATCAGAATGCTTCAGTAAATTATCTGCTGTAGAAGTTTTTGAATTGTACATTCACTCACTTAGACTTTCAACTTTTACCTTGTCAGAAGACTGGTGTTTCAAATCAACTTCCAGGTCTAGTAATGAAATTGTGGTTGGTCAGCTTAGATGGCCATTTTGTGATGCAGTGTGGTGCCATGGGTTCAATTCCCACAACAGTGAAGATAATACTGCAGGGAGGCATGGTGCCTCAGTGGTTAGCACTGCTGCCTTACAGCAGCAGGGTCCTGGGTCTGATTCCTGCCTCGGATGACTGTCTGTGTGGAGCTTGCACATTCTCCCCATATCTGTGGGGGTTTCCTCTGAGTTCTCTGGTTTTCTCCCCCAATCCAAAGATGTGCAGGCCAGGTGAATTGGCCATGCTAAATTGCCCATAGTGTTGGGTTTATTAGTCAGGGGTAAATATAGGGTAGGGGAATGGGTTTGGGTGGGTTACACTGGGGAGGGTCAGTGTGTACTTGCTGGGCCAAAGGACCTGTTTTCATACTGTAAGGAATCTAATCCTTCTCAATTTCTCCACTTGTCTGAAGTTATTGACCCTTAAGTTAAACAATTACTAGCGATCTCTCTCTAAGGAGAGAGCAGGACGATGGTGACTTTTTAGTAAGGAAAAGTATTGTGTTTGATGGTCAAAATGTCAGAATACCTTTAAGACATGTGCTCATTATATCTTAACCATATTATAGCATGCGATCTGAGCATCTAAAGATCTCATATTCCATTTTACCTCAGATCACTTGAAGCATGACACTCTAATGTTGTGATTGATAGTTTAATGTTAGCTCAGATAATATGTGTCTTATGAATGCAAAGCTTATACATATTAGTTAGTTGTAATAAATTATTTTTGGATTCATCAACACTATAGTATCCATTTTCAGTTTCTCATATTGTGGAAGATAACATCTACTTTGATGCATCAGGTAAAACAGCTTCTTGGAGGCAAGCTCATCCCCGTTTCTGTTGTGAACATTTTTTTAATGCCTATTTCTATGTCAGTGGGTTGATTTTAGAAAGTTGGTAACCTGCCACAGGAAATTGAAAGAGTAATCTAAACTCAGAACAAGCAGGTTTCAACTGAATAGCTTGTACACTAAATGTACATTAAGAAATAGTTGCAGAGCATGTGTGGGGAAAGGGGCCTAATGATTAAAACGTTCAGAGATTCAGCTGCATACTTGGGGAGAGCTTTCAGGAAATCCTCAACAGTCACCTCAATGCATGAGAATAATCAATGACAGGAGTTACTGGTAGCTAGGATCAGTTATTGCTGATGAAAATGGTAAGGAGATTGCCAGGAGCATGGAATGATGGGGGTGGGGTAAGTGAGGCCGGAGGCTGCGCTGATCCTCCTGACACCAATCTAAAGTCTTTCTTTCTTAACAAATAAATAAGTTAATCTTGCTTTATTGCCACTGTTCGGAGGGACTGTTGAAAAGTCAGGTGTGTGATAGGCCCGGTCCCCTGTCTCGCTTATTAGTAGCAAACTATACACAAGGATCTGAAAATGTGTTGCTGGAAAAGCACAGCAGGTCAGGCAGCATCCAGGGAACAGGAGAATCGACGTTTCGGGCATAGATCTTTCAGCAAGCATTAGGCATATTTACATGGTCCACTGCTGATATTAGGTGGCTGCCTATGTTTCCTAAGGATTCAGCAAAGTTGTATAGTAGAGTCTATGTAGATGGGAAGCAGTCTGCCAGGTTAACGCATTGGTGTTATGCACAGCCCTCAGGTACTGGGTGAAATGTATATGAACCTCGAAGCCAAAGGTTCCATGTTATTCTATTACTCAAACAAGAAGCAAAGCCAGTAGTCAGAACAGAAATTAGAAATATTGCAGTTTGAAGTGTTTCCCAGATGCAAAAGTCACGAGTGAAATTAGCCAGACTGCTCTGGCTGAAACTGACCAGTTCCACTTGTTACAGCGTGCCTGTTAGGCAATGCTGCTTCTTAAATCTAAAGTTATACAGAGTACAACTGAAATGTTAAAGAAAGAAACCGAGCTGTAATATTGGTCCATATTATATTCAATGGTAATAAATTCAATCAGAACTCAGTAAGTAGCTAATAAGCTGACCTAAAGAATGGGAAGGGATTCAGGAAACATCTGTGCCCTTTTCTCCCAGATAGAAAATTTCCCTGCTTTGTTAACAGCTTGCAAATATTCTAACCAGACTCAAAGTATCTCGGCTCCTGTGATACGTAACCACTGGTACACAAGAGTTCAAGGAAGTGTTGAACACGTCTGGAAATTTTGATCATTATGGAATTTTTATTCTGAGCTAATAAGGGAAAAGAAAAAAAAAATGTGATTTTCAGTCACGTCTCCCAGCTGACACCTTCCTGATTTTCCGATTGCCAAATTATTAGATTCTTGGCAGATACTGAAGTCTGCTGAGCTTTTCTTTTTGATGCAGACATTTTGCAATAGCATTCAGCTTGGGAAATAACACATATTAGAGATGCTACTGGAACCTTCTGACTTGAGGAATTAAGCTGGTTTTCCTGGGATGCATGCTTTAGGAGGGTAACCATCCCTGCGCTCTATGCGTTTCAATCGTTGAAACCTGACTAATGCCTTAAATTGAAGCAGGTTCTTTACTCTGTGCTCTGAAAAGAATAATGAGCCCACTCTTTGATCAATGTGGGCTAAATATCTCCATGACAACGTTTGGTGCATACTTAAAAGTTAAAGCGGCAGGTGGGGGATGGGGTGTAGTGAAAGTCCATCATTGATGGACCTTATCAGATTGCAAGATCAAAATATGTAGCAGTCATGAAAGTGTATAGTTTGCATTATGACACGTGGGCAAACTTGTCTTGGATTGTGACATTTTAATGTTGAGATTTCTGCAAATTTTGCATTCTCTTTTGCATTTATAGTGAAATAGTGGAAAGTCAAATTCAATAGATAGGATGTTAAATGCATAACCAGGAATGAAGATTAAAACTCAGATTTAGTTGTGCAAACTTGCCTTGGCTTGAAGCTATGCAGCAGCCCAATTTGATGTGGTGGAACAAATTCCTACTGCAGGAACTGTAAAACCTGTGCCCACACCTCCTCCATCACCTCTATCCAAGGCCCTAAAGGAGCCTTCCACATCCATCAAAGTTTTACTTGCACATCCACTAATATCATTTATTGTATCCGTTGCTCCCGATGCGGTCTCCTCTACACTGGGGAGACTGGGCGCCTCCTAGCAGAGTGCTTTAGGGAACATCTCCGGGACACCCGCAGCAATCAAACACACCGCCCCGTGGCCCAACATTTCAACTCCCCCTCCCACTCTGCTGAGGACATGGAGGTCCTGGGCCTCCTTCACCACCGCTCCCTCACCACCAGACGTCTGGAGGAAGAATATGTTACTTTCTCCCCACCCCCACCCTCCTCTAGCTTATCTCTCCACGCTTCAGGCTCACTGCCTTTATTCCTGATGAAGGGCTTTTGCCCGAAACATCGATTTCGCTGCTCCTTGGATGCTGCCTGAACTGCTGTGCTCTTCCAGCACCACTATGCTACTTTCTCCCCACCCCCTTTGCTGAGTCTAAGGACCAATCTAGTTCTCAGTCTCATACAAAGAAGAGGACCTAGTCCTACATAAAGAGGTTTAGTCTGTTGCTTGAGAACAATAAATGCAATTTATGTTATTTAGGCATGTACAATGGCAAGTAACAGGTACCAGGTATGTCACATCTGGCTCCATTACAACCATGTGCCAGCCTAATTCTTTCTCTGCCAAATGACTGTGTGATATCATTAGGTTGGTAGAGCTAAGAACATTAAAAACATTAGAACTTGAAAGCAAGAATAAGCAAATCAGCCCCTTGAAAGTACTCTGTCAATTAATACAATCATGGCTGATCTAATGTTATTCTTAACCCATTCTCCATAATCCTTTTACCATTACTAATTAAAAATCTCTCTATCTCCTCCCTAAGTTTAATCAGTGTCCCTGTGTCCACCACTCTGCAGCGTATTGATTTCCACAATATTCACAACACTTTGAGAGAATCAATTTCCCTTCATCTCTGTGGTAAATCTGCTACACTTTATCCTAAAACTATGACCTCTTGTTCTAGATTTCCCCACATAATGAGACATCCTCCCTCTGTCTACTTTGCCAATTCCTTTAAAATCTTCTATACTTCAATTAGATCTCATTTCATGCGTCTGAACTCCAGCGATTATAGGCCTAAACTGCTTGTACTCTCTTCATATGATCAACCCCTTGTCTCTGGAATCAATCTCGTGAAATTCCTCTGAACTGCCTCCAACTCAACTGCATTCCTCTTCGTATAAGGAGACCAAAATTGTTCACAGTACTCCAGGCGCCAGCTCACTAATGCCTTGTATAGTCGCAGCAGCATTTCCCTACTTTAATACTCTATTCCTTTAGCAATAAATAAGGCAATACCAAAATCAACTCTTTCAGAGCCATGATTCTAAACACCATTACTGTTTTCAGGGATAAACAGTAAACAGTTTTCAGAGGTAATTCTAGTCAGAAGAGTAAAGTTTGTACAGTAACAGAAGAGTGTGGCATGTTCCATTATTTTGTATGCTGACAGGGAATGAGGAGAGTTACAGAATGGGTCTCTATTGTCTGGAGTTTGTAAGAACAAGAGGAATTGAAGCATATCAACTTCTTAGTTAGCTTAGTAGAGTAGAACTGAGATGGTCCCCTAACAATACAGTGTAGAAGTAGGGTCAAAAAGCACACCAGGTCAGGCTATGTCTAAGGAGCAAAAGAGTTTCAGAAACGTTGACCCTCCTGCTCCTCAGATGCTGCCTGACCTGCTGTGATTTTCCAGTGTCAGACTTTTTGACTCTAAGTCTCCAGCATCTGCAGTCCTCACTTTCTCCCAGTGTACAACCAGGGGCCATTGACTCAGGATAAGGAGTCAGACATTTTTTCACCCAGTGAAAGGTTCTGTTCTTTATCTATAAATATTCTAGAACATTCATGTCCGTTGTGAAAATTAAATATGGGCAAATTATTAAAGTTTTCTTCTTTGCTGGAAACAACATGAAATTAATTCTGCATTCTCCTGAAGAGGTGGAATTAATGTGCAATTATCATCATTATTTCATACTGTGGGAAAGTCAGCAGAAATACTTGACAGGTATTAGATGTCTGGCTTTTGCAACATAGCCAGCCCACAGCAATTACAGTGACAGGGGCTTTGCATGAACTTCAAATATATTTCATCACCACTTAATTGCAAGCTAAAGCACTTCAGGTTATTTTCCTACATTAAAAACTATGTACAATGCTGGTTTCCCACATTCTACCCTTCATAAACATGAGGCAATCCAAACTCCCGCCAGCATTCTCAAAGATCCATTCCACCATGGCAATGTTTTTCCATAACCTCTACCATCAGGGAGAAGATACAGAAGCCTGGATACATGCACCAGCCGGTTTCGAAACAATTTCTACCCTACTGTTGTTAGAATACTGAATGGACCCACAAACTCTTAACATCCCTCTGTACCTGTGTTTTTGTTTTTGCTGCTGTTAACCTATTATTTACTTTCTATGCTACTAAAATATGTTATCTGCCTGTATTGCTCCCAAGACAAAGCTGTGTCTCACTGTGCCTTGGTACACGTAACAATAAATTCAATTCAATCTTACTGTCTGTGTGCTAACTCTCACAAATCCCATTCTCTGGTCAGCCTGCCCTACATTGGCTGTTGGTCAAGCAATGTTTCATTTCTAAGGTTTACATTCCTATTTGAAATCCTTTCATGGCCTTTCCACTCATTATCTTTAATCTTTCTGAGTTCTACAATCCACCAAGTTATCTACGCTCACTAATTTTGGCCCCTTCAACTTTAATGCTCCACACTAGGTTCAGTGCCTCAGTTGTTTAGGAACTAAGCTCTGGAATTTAGTGCTTATATCTCTCTCCCTCTTTTCATCTCTTTCTGGCTAAAGGCATTTGTTAAAACTGAGCTTTTTGACTTCAGGCTTTAATCATTCATCCTCATATCTTTGCATGTTATATTTTGGTTGATACTGCTCCTATTAAACATCTACGAAGGGTTTTAGTACATTAAAGGTACTGTATAAATACAAGTTGTCGTTTGTTGGATTTACCAGTTTTATACATGTAATCATGACATAACATGATTAGTGGGGAATGGAAACCATGCAGCAGAAACTTGAAGTATTTTGCTTTCTGCCAACCACAACTCTTGTAAGATGTTGGAAAAATTAATGTCATTGGTAATATCTTTGAAATAATGGATGTTTGAAGAGGTAATTTTAAATGGTGACATTGAACATTCATAATAAATTTGAGCAATTAGAACATATTCCAAAATTCAAAAGCATTTGGCAATCAAAGAGGCGCAAAATCAAGACAGTACAATTGTGGAGACAAAAGCTGATTTTCAGAAAATGTTAGAATTTAACCATATGGAAACCTGATCAACTCATTGTCCATGGTCGCAAAATATTGAAAATGTTCTGAAGTACTGTAGCTGTGGAGAGGACGAGCTGAGCAGAATCAAACCAGAGTGTAACCCAATTGAAGAGTGACTGTAATGTACACCAAGACAGAGGAGCTTCATTTACTTGCAATCGGGGAGAAGAACGAATGAGCAGAATCAGATCCTACTTGGCAGGTGGGCTGAGTTTGAAAAAAGAATCTAAGTGTGACACTACATGCATTTCACCTGTTGATACTGTTGATCTTCGGTTTGCATTAGGAATTAATGTATAAGACATAAGGTAAGGTACCTGGTATATGTTCAATATTCTTTACACTAATGGAATTAATGTATTGGGATTAATTTAAGGATAAGTCATTGCAGAGTGGCTCAACCATGTGGAATGTTCCCTTCTGGTGAATTGCAGTGCAGCTACTCAAAATCCATGTTTCAGATCTGGAGCAGCAACTGGAGTTCGGTTGAAATATCTGCAAGTGTGATATCTTCATGAGTAATATTCACAGCGAGATGGTCACACTACAAGTATAGGGTGCAAATGCAGAAGGAGATTGGGTGACCAACTAACTGAGTGAAAGAAGCAGACAGGCAGTGCAAGAGGCCCTCGAATCCACCTCCCTCTCTGTTTTGGATACTGCTGGAGGAGGTGTTTTCTCAGGGGAATATCTGCGGCACGACGAATCGCTCAACTGCACAGGATGGGGAGGGAGTGAGGTGAAGAAGGAAGAGAGTAGTAAGGAATTCTATCATACGGGAACAAATAGACATTTCTGCAGTTATGATAGATATATTGCCTCCGTAGGGCAACGGTCAATCCTGTCATAGAGCGGTACGGGATATTCTGGAAGGAGAAGGTGATCATCCAAAGGTCATGGCCTATTACTGCATTCAGTCTGCCCAAACCTGCAGAGTGGCTGTGGAATAGGAACCTGCACAGGGAGATGCAGGGGTGGGAAATAGAACAAAAGTATAACAGGAAAAACAAGAAATCAGGATGAACCGTGACTAACAACCTCATTTGAGAATAGTATTGGATTCAAAGAGGAGTTGTGAAAACTTGCTAGAAAAAATAGCAAATCCAAGAATTGTGAACAGTTTAGATTTCAGCACAGGAGACCTTGAGATTGATTAAGAGGGGGAAAACAGGACAAAAGTAAACTTACAGGAAACATAAAAGTATATTACAAATGCATCTGTTAGCGGGTGAATAGAAATAAAAGATTAGTGAGGACAGATGTAGACATTTCAACAATGCCTTGAGTTCTGCCTTCATGGAAGAAGACACAAATAACTTAACTGAAATGCAAGGGATCCATGGATTGGTAAGAAGAGTAATTGAATTAAATTAATATTACTACCAAAAAATAGTGCTGGAGATATTAATGGGATTGAAATACGATAATTGCTCAGGGCCTGATAATTTACATCCCAGGGGAATAAAGGTGTGGGACAAGAAAATAATAGATTTGCCAGTTGTCACCTTCCAAGGTAAATACTGAAGCAGTCCCAGTAAATGGAAAGATGGTAAATGGAACTATTTCAAGATGGAGGGTAGGAAAAGACAGGGAATTACAGATGAGTTAGGCTAATATCACTAATAGAGAAAAGGTTCTAATCTAATATAAAATATGTAATGAGAGAATAGCTAGAAAATGTAAATAGAATTAGACAAAGTCAGCATGAATTAATGGAAGGGAAATCATTTTTGACAAACCTACTGGAGTTTTCTTAAACCCAGTAGAATAGATAAGGGAATGCCATTGGCTGTGGTTCATGTGGATTTTTAGAAACGTTTAGAATAATGTTTCATACAGAGGTTCGTATGTTAAACAAAAGCGCATAGGATTGGAGGTAATGTATTAGCATGGATTGAGAACTGATTAACATACAGTAGTAATAAATGAGTCCTTTTTTAGAGGAGAAGGTGGTGATAAGTAGGGTACCAAAAGAATCCCAGATGTTCATAGTATATATGAACAATGTCGATGACAAAATTAAATGTAATACTTCCTAGTTTTTGACAACACAAAACTACATGGAAGTGTGAGTGGTGAGTATATCAAATGCCTTCAAGGTAAATAGGCAAGCTGATTGAATTGGTAAACCCTTGCACATAATGTGGTTAAGTATGAAATTATACACTACAGTGGAAAAAAAAGAATAACAAAGCATTATTTAAACAGTAATAGATTGGGAAATATTGATTTTAAAAAGGACTTGGGCTTTCTTGTACACTAATTACTGAAAACAAGCATCCACTTGCACTAAGTAGACAGGAAGACAAATGGTGTGTTGATCTTTGTTGAAAGAAAATTTTACACACAGGCATCAGAGAATAAGAAAGTTCAATGATGGTTCACCAGTTTAATTCTTATGAAGGCAGGTTTGTCTTAAGATGAGTGATTAGGTTGACTACAGTTGAATCCTATAAAATTATGACAGGTTTGGGCAGACTGAATGCAGTAATGATGTTCCCTGTATCTGGGAGATCCAGAATAAGGGGCTACAGTGTCAAAGTACAGGGTAAACCATTTGGACTGAGACGAGGAGATGGTTCCTTACTCAGAGGGTAACAAACATAAAGGTGTCAAGGGATCTGGAGAGAGAGAAGTTGTATAGTGAAAAATCAACAGAGTAAAAAAACTGCAGATGCTGGAATCCAAGGTAAACAGGCAGGAGGCTGGAAGAACGCAGCAAGCCAGGCAGCATCAGAAGGTGGAGAAGTCAACTTTTCAGGTGTAACCCTTCTTCAGGACTCGGGGTGGGTGTAAGAGGAGCTGCAGATAAAGGGTGGGGGGGGTGGAGGAGTGGGGTCTAAGAGAGATTGAGGATCAGCCATGGTCATATTGAACAGCAGATTAAGCTCAATGGACTGAATGGTCTTGATCTGTTCCTTTTTTAGATAGTTCTATATTCCTATGTAAAAACTGCATGTAAGTGTTAAAGGGAAATCAAATAAATAGAGCACTTGTAATTTTAGAAAGGAATGTGAAGACCGAAAGTTAAAATCTAACTACACTAAAATGAAAAGTGCAAAGTCAAATACTTTAGAGGCAGGAAATTTAACATGGAACGGGAAACACTGAAAATACTAAGAACGTTAGGCAACATCTCTGGTGAGAAACAGAATTTAGCAAAGTTCGAGGTTTAAGACATTTCCTCAGAACTCCCAAGTTAAAAGACATATTGAATGTGAAAGCTATAAAATAGTTATGGAAAAGGACAGACCTGATCTGAAAATTAACATTCTAAATTGGAGGAAAGACAATTTTGATGGTATTAGGCAAGAACTTTCAAAGGTTGGTTGGGGGAGGCTATTCACAGGTAATGGAATGACTGGAAGTTGGGGGGCATTCAAAAATGAAATAACAAGAGCCCAGAAATAATATGTCCCTGTTAGTGTAAAGATCAGTTCTGGCAAGTGTAAGCATTGGACAACAAGCGAAATTAAGACTCTAGTCAAGAAAAAGAAAGAGATATATATCAGCCAGGATCGAGTGAGTATACTCAACAGGGAAATCAGAAGGGCAAAAAGGAGACATTAGATAGCTTTGGCAAACAGGGTCAGGGAAATTCAGCAAATACATTGGGAACAAAAAAGTAACTAGGGAGAGAATAGGGCCCCTTAATGATCAACAAGGCTGTCTATGTGTGGAACTGCAAGAGATGGGTGAGATACTAAATGAGTATTTTATGTCGGTTTTTACTGTGGAGAAGGATATGGGAATTTGCTAACTTGGAGAAGTGAATTATTTTTTTAACCTGGGACAGTGCTTTGTAGAGGAATAAGACGGTGTTATTTTCTGGGTCTGTAGATTGTGAAGGAGCAAAAATGGCCTTTGCAGTGATATGTACGTCTTGTCAGATGTGGGAGTTTAAAGAGAGTTTAAGGGTTACTGCGGATTATATCTGCCATAAATGCTGCTGGATGCGAATCTTATCAGATCGAGTGGATTGGTTGGAGAGACAGAAAGAAGTGATGAAGAATTTGCAACAGCAGCAGTATGTGATGGATGGTAGTTATAGAAAGGGGGGAAAGTCTCAGATACAGTCACATTGATGTGTTAACCCCAGGAAGGGTGACAGAAGACGACACCTAGGGCAGGAGTCTTTTGTGGATATACCCATTTCAAACAGGTATGCTGTTTTAGAAAATGTAAGGGGTGATGGATTCTCAGGGGAACGTAGCACAAACAGCCAAGTTTCTGGTACTGAGACCGGCTCGAATGCAATGAGGGATATGTCGGCTTCCAAGAGATCAGTTGTGTTAGGGGATTCTGTAGTCAGAGGTACAGACAGATGTTGCTGTGGCCAGCAGAGAAAAAGCAGAATGGTGTGTTGTTTCCCTGGTGCCAGGATCAAGGATGTCTCAGAGAGGATGCAGAATGTTCTCACGGGGGAAGGTTACCATCCAGGGAAAGAGGCAACCACCAGGACTGGCAAATGCAGAGGCAGCATTTTAACAGGTTAGCTTTGGTGCTCTCTGGTGATGTTTTATCCCAACATTTAAATAATGAAACATGAAGCAACTCTCCAGACCTCACTCTACACATTCCTTTATCCTCCACACAAACATGTTATGCCTCATCCAAATCAGTAAATGCCAGCTACACATTCCATTACACTTCATATTCTCCATGCCACAATGATCTAATACCCACCCCACATGGCCCTCTATGCCAACTTTTACCCTTCCAATCATTCAGCAAGGCTTCTCATGCACTCCAAGTCAACGTATGTTTGTGTATGATCAACCTATCTTTCATGGTCATCGTTATCTTCGTGTCAAGCTGTGCCCCTCCACTCATTTTCATGTCTCTTTGTAGCCCCTGTGCCATCACACACGACCATTTGGCTTGAGAAAATCCATGCCATGTCTTTCATTATCCTTCATGAGCAGACCTCAGGACTCATGCTGAGATTATGTAAAGCTCTTAAGATTCAATGAGTGAATTTGCTTACAACAGTGATGGCACAGTGGCTCAGTCGTTAGCACCCAGGTTCGATTCCAACTTCGGGTGATTGTCTATGTGGAATTTGCACATTCTCCCTATGTCTGTGTGGGTTTCTTCCGGTGTTCTGGTTTCCTCCCACAGTCCAGTGGTGTACAGGTTAGGCTGATTGGCCATGCTAAATTGCCCCACAATGTTCAGGTGTGTGTGGGTCAGTGGGAAATGCAAGGTTACAGAGAAAGGGTAGGGATTGGGTGTAAGTGGGATACTCTTTGGGGGGTCAATGTGGACTCAAAGAGCCAAATGGCCTGCTTCCACAGTGCAGGGATTCTGTGAAAATAGTGAATTTGCAATTGATTTAAATAAAAATGTTTGCTGCATTTTGCATCATAAAACCTGATTCACACTGGAGGGGAAATGGCAGAGGCTGCATCCAATGTGGGACTTTTAGACTTGAGTCACTGGTACCTGTTATCATTAAAATGGAGAACCTTGTTGTCTGGAAGATAAAATTGAGCCAGCTCATCCCACACTCTTATCTTTTCTCAAACCACTCCAATTTTATCCCTTCAGGTAATTATTTCAATTCCCTTTGCAAATCACAATTGAACCTGCCATTACTTCATGGTTAGGCTGTCCATCTTTGAACCTACCTACTCACTGCATAAAAACTTTTTCCCAGGTGTTATTTTAGATTCTTTTACCAATATGTTCTTCATACTTTTACATTTCCAGTAACTGAAAGATTTTCTCCCCATCTACACTGCCGAGGCTCCTCCTGAATTTGAGCATCTCTGACAACTCATCTCTGAACATTCCCTTCTTGAAAGAAAACAAACTAGCTTCAATAATATATCCACGTAATTGTAACATCTGATTCCCCACTCTCATAAATCATTTCCTCGTCATCTCCAATACCTTCACATCCTTCCTAAAGTTGGTAGCAATTCCAATAGATACTGAACTATGTTTTCTAAAGTTCATTGTTATGTCCTTGCTTTTACACTCTAAAGTCCAGTATTATATCAATCATAACATGACTTTCGCAAACTTCTCCCTCACCTTCAATATTGTATATCTTTACACCCAAATCCTTCTGACCCTCTTTTGAATTTTATCCTTTATTTTACTTGTCTTTCCCCATTTTTCTAATGGAATTGTATCACTTCAGACTTCTCTAATTAATTTCATCTGCTACATGTCTGCTGATTCTACCAGTTGACAGTTCACAATAGTTCAATGTTTTGTGTCTTTCTGAAAGTTATGAAGTTGTGTCCTCAGAACCAAGTCAGTGTCACTAACGTGGATCAAGTAAAACAGGCATCCTGGAATTACCCTCTGGGAAACTACCATCACATATCTCCTTCCAGTGGAAGAACAACTCTGGAGCAGGTGGGACTTGAATCCAGGCCTGTTGGTCTAGGGGTAGGAACACTACCACCACTCCACAAGAGGATCCTCAATAGGTAGGCTTTCTTTTGTATATATAAGGCTAAATGGTGCTTTTAATTTCTTTCTTTTCCTCATATCACCCATGTAAATATATTTTTTATATATTGTGAGACAGAAGAAAATGATGCTGCTGTGTGTAGATTTTATAATATATATGTTTCTACCACCATATCTGTGTGGCCAATTGTATATTAATAAGCAAAGCCTGTTAAGAGCAGTGCTGACATAAAAATGTGAGGGGGATTGGGGGAGAAAGAGGGGACTAAATCAAAATGGAGTTGAAGTGGAAAAAATAGTCCATTCCCAAGAACTGAGTTTTTAAAAATTAATTTTTAATTTAAATAATTAAATTTTCTAATCACCCTATTCAGAGATGTTATTACACACCTCTGGTGCAGGTGGTATTTGAATCCAGGCCTCCCTGGTTCCTGGCAGGGACACTACCACTGTACCATAAGAGTTTTGGATTCTCTTTTATATTAGCTGGTGGCCTCTTTTTATTTGCTTTCATTGCTGCTCCTCATTCATTCTTCAGTCCTCTGAGCATCTTACATTAAGCTGGCTTTCACTCAATCATTAAGCTGACATCTATCACATGCAACATTTTCTCAAGACCAGTTACAGTTGCCAATAAATGAGGCTTCAGTGGCAATACACACACACGCTAAGAATAAATCAGAAAATGAAACCTTATTATAATCCCTCTAATTCTAGTCCCACCTCACACTATTCCTTATTCGAGTGCTACTTTTCTTTCCCAATTCTTTTTGCACATTATTTCACCTCTCTAATGTTACTGCTGTGTTCCCATTTCTCTTGCTAGGTTAGATTAAATTTGCCCCAACTGGACTAGCAAACCATCTGGCTGAAATATTGTACAGCGTTCTATTCTAGTGCAAATTTTCCAGTGAATATGGCTACTAGCTCCCTCAGAGCCAATTCGAGCATCCCAGGAATCTAAAGCCCTTCTTCCTGTACCATCACTTCAGCCACACATTCCAACTTTATAATTCGTGTCGTACTGGGGTTCTTCCAGAGACTACTATCTCTGGGACCTTACTACTTTCTTTCCCAGCTCACTAAAATCAATCGGCAAGATTTTATCCCTTTTACTTATCTCTGTCATTTATGGACCATGACTTGTCCTAACTACATAGAAACATAAGAAATAGGGATTGAAGTAGACCATCTGGCCTCTATTAACTAAGATCCAGGACAGCAATCTGTAGCTTTATGCATTTGCTTTTCTGTGTTGCTGCTACCATTAACTCTGATGATGGCAAGAAGATAAAGTTAGCAATCCAGCTCCTCTGAAACTCATTGAAGTGGGTATTTTCTCAGGAATCCTACAGCAATATTTTGTTATTGCTCGTGAGGAAGAAATTAACAGTGCCACATTTGCTGATTAGCCCTGATGCTATTACCCACAGCATTCTGGTTCAAATTAAGACTCAGTGTTATGGGCCACTTTGTTCTCTTGAGGTATCAATTGATAGCAATCTCATCTCTGTATCAGATGATTCTGGGTCTGAATTTTGCTTCAGGACATGACCCAGAAATCATGTTGACTTGTAAGTGCAAAAATGAAGAAATGTTGCAATGTTGGTTGTGTCATACTTTAATAAATATTAAACTAATGTTTCATCAACTCTCTTAGATGGATGCAAAAGGTCATTTGAAACTATTTCAATGAAAACCAGGAGCAGAATCCTGAATGATATTTATTCCCTTATTTACAGGAAAACAGATGATCTGGTTATTTTCACGTCTGTTCACGAAGATTTTCTGCGTACGAAGTTGTCACATTACAACAGCAATCCAAAAAGTACCTTATAGACTGCAAATCATTGTAGAATTTCCAGTGGTTGTGAAAGGTGCATTCTAACACCATACTTCGTTTTTCTTTACTCTTTATGTGAGAGCCTTAGTAGCCTCCTCCTTTTGAAATCAGTCATTTGCATAACTATGAAATTATTTCAGTACATGACCTGGTTAAAAAAATACTGGGCTGGATTTTCAGAGGAGAAGCAATCACAATCAGATTGTTACTCTACTTGTACCATTTGCCATTAAGCGAGAACTTTTCCTTTTTGGTTACAGATTCCTATAACAACTTCCTCAGAAATGAAAAGGGTACTTGACATCTAACAAGGCCATTGTAGGGCAGGATAGTCAGGGAGGTCAACCATGTTCCTCACTTTACAGCTCTATGTTCTGGTATTTAAAGATCCAGAGTCGTTGCATGACTGATAACATGAATTGTTGTATTTGTAATTCTGCAATATCACATTAGTAAATTGGAAAAGAGGAAATCCAATCTACAGGAAAGCTATTATTTTTGTGCTTTTAAGAGCTGCTTGAAAGTTCAAGATTAGATTGCAAGTAGGAATATAAATATAGCTTCATCTTTAGTTGCACAACATTTGCAACAACAAGTGTAGTAGCATGGAGATTTTGTGACTGGGTTAATAATTCAGAAGGTTGGACTAATGATCTGACTTGACAGGGTAGATGTGGAAAGGTTGTTACGACTTGTGAGACAGTATAGGAACAGAGGGAATAATCTCCGAATAAGGGGTTACATTTAAGATTAAGATGAGGAATTTCTTCTGAGGGCAGTGAATCTGTGGAATTCTTTCACTGCAGAGGCCTGTTGAGGCTGGGTCAGGAAGTGTTTCAAGGTTGAGATAGACTGAGTTTCTTTTGAATCAGTAAGGGAATCAAAGGTGTGGGGGGAAAGGCAAGAAAGTGGAATTAAAGATTATCTGATCAAGTATGATCTCATTGAATGGCAGAGCAATTCGATAGGCTGATTAGCCAACTTTTCTTATTTTATGGTCTTAGTTTCCAACCTATTTGCAGATACACAGCAAGAGCAGTGCTCTGAAATAACCTTGTAAACTATTTGGTGACGACGGCAAAGTACTTAAGTATAAAACAAGACTATCTTCCTGATGTCATCTGAGCACTTGACTCTGACATTACAAAGTCACACCAAGCAAAGATCAATCTGCAAAGTCCTGCTTGCGAGCATGTGGGCATTTGTAATAAAATTAAGACGCTGACATAATCATGCTCATGGAATAATACCTTTCTGCCAATGTCCAAGACTCCTCCATCACCATCTCTGGATATATTCTCTCCACCTACCAGGATAAAACCACCAGTGATGGCAACACTGTTAATGGAGTACTGGACACTGATTCCCATTCCATAAAGTCTCAGCATTTGGTTAAACAGGAACAAAGAAACTGCCTGCTAATTGCCACCTCTTGCGGCCTCACTTGCTGAATCGGTACTTCTAAACATTGCCACTTGCAAGTGCACAGAAATACACTCTGGTTAATGGACATTGAATTCAAATACTTAAATATGGCCGGCTGGTGTCTCTATTAACCTAGCTGTCTGTGTACTGAAGGACATAGCTACAAGACTGAGCTTGCCAATAATTTGACAACCCACCAGTGATCTCAGCAAGGACAGGACAAAGGCAGTAGGTATTTTAAAAGACCATCACACTTCAAAGTCAAGAACCATCTTGACTTGGAAATATATTATTGTTCATTCATTGTTGCTATGTCAAAATTCTGGATTTCCCCAACTTCATACTGACATGCAGCAGTTTATGCTGGTGCAGAACCTCACATTCTCTTGGACATGAGGGTAGGCATTGGCCTGCTGCCATTATTACTGCACTTTTAATCTGAGGACCTTGGTTGGAATCCCATCATGGCAGGTGGTGAAGTTTGAATTCAATAAAAATCTGGAAGTAAAATCTATTGGTGACCATTGTTGATTGTTGGAGAGACTTATTTGGTTTACTCATGTCCTTTGGGGAAGGAAACTGCCATCTTTACCCAGTCTGGCATACATGTGACTCCAGATGCACAACAATATCCTCTGGATATTGTCTCAACTTGTGAATGAATTTTAAAAAATTTAGTGGGCAATAAGTTGTGACATCCATATCCGATGAACAAATTTTGAAAACACATGCTAAATTAACACTTTTACCATATAGAAATTTGGTGCAAAATGAATCCGATGTTTGTATGTTTAAGCATCATGGTCAAAACAAATTGACAGACCACCAGGATGAGGACAGACTACAATAGTGTTGACATTGATAGTGGTACTTTTGACTCGGGGAGAGGGATGAAGTCTGACTCCTGTTTTGTGGCCCTTTTTGGAAGAAATTTTCTGCCTTTCCTAATAAACATAATGTAATCATGGTTGTGGGTACGACTGCCGAGCTGGGAAGTTGATTGCCAGGCATTTTGTTCCCTGTCTAGGTGACATCTTCTGTGAGGCGCTGCAGTACTGCAGAGCTCGGCAAACATATCCGCAACCACAGCAACAGGGACCCGAGCTACAAATCTTTACACAAACCTTGAAATGTAATGTAAGTGAAAAGTAATATAACCCAGATTTTGGGGTAAAAGTAATAGCGAGGCTTTCAGCCCTCATCAATGATGAAGTAGCTAAACAAAGAAATCTGGAAACTGTTGTGCTCACCATAAAACCGTAATATATAGGAGTAGAATTACGCCATTCAGACAATCATCTGTTCCACCGTTCAGTCGTAGCTGATGCAATTCTCAACCCTATTGTTCTGCCTTCTCCCTGTAATCTCTTGTTCCCCTTACTAATCAAGAACCTATCTGCCTTAAATACACTTAATGACTTGGCCTCCACAGCCTTCTGCGACAATGAGTTTAACAGAGTCACAACCCTCTAACTGAAGAAAATCCTCCTCCTCTCCAGTGAGTGGTACGGTGGCTCAGTGGTTAGTACAGCTACCTCACAGCACCAGGGACCTGGGTTTGATACCACCCTCAGGTGATGGTCCGTGTGGAGCTTGCATGTTCTCCTTGTGTAGCATTGATTTCCTCCTGGTGCTCTGGTTTCCTCCCACAGTCCAAAGATGTGCAGGTTAGGTGGATTGGCAATGCTAAATTGCCCATAGTGTCCAGGGTTGTGCAGGCTAGATGGATTGGCAATGGGAAATATATGGTTATAGGGTAGGAAAGTGGATCTCGGAGGGATGATCTTCGGAAGGTCACTATAGACTCAAAGGGTCAACTGGCTTGCTTCCACTCTAAGGATTCATTTAATCTTAGTTCTAAAGGGTCGTCCTTTTGAAGCTGTGCCCTCATAACCTAGTCTCCCCTACTACTGGAAAGATCTTCTCTACATGCACTCTATCCAGAATTCTCATTCTGGACCCCCTCCAACCCCAGCAAATACCTTAGATACAGGACCTAAAACTGCTGTCAAGATTCCAGATGTGGTCTGACCAGCAAATTTCTGCTTTTCATTTCCTATGGTGATGTAATTTCCTGTTCTTTTTCTCGGGGGTGGTGGATGGGATCCAAGTCTAGCATATGTGAACATCAACTAGCCACAAAACAACATGACCCACTCTCACTAGTATCCTTACATACAGATGAGGAAGGACACCAGTTCGACTAGGACAACACATCCATCCTAGGACAAGCCAAACAAAGACATGCATGAGAATTCCTAGAAGCATGGCATTCCAACCAGAACTCTATCAACAAACACATTGACTTGGATCCAGTTTGCCACCTCCGAGAAAGGGAATGGGAAGTGGCATCACCATACGAAATAATGTCACCACAGGAAATGTTGTCACCAACCCAAGGAAACCCAAATATATAAATAGAAAGCAGGAAACACCAACAGTGCTTTGTCCAGAGGTTCACTAAAGATGTTACCAAGTATGGTGATGAAATGTCCAAAAATGAACCTTCCAGCTCAACGAGCAAACCTACATCCAGATCCTAACTACTGCTAGAAGGCCTGTACATCACTCCCAGCAGTGTCTACTTTCCATTGTAGTTCCTTTACTGTACCCACACAGATTCTACACCTTCCATCTCTAAATTGTTAGCAATAAGTGAATTAATTTAATATCTTACTAACAAGACAACTCTGCCTCTCTGCCCATCTGCCTGTCCTTTTGATAAGATGTGTATCCTTGGATATTTACCCATTAGCCCTGGTCCTTTGCATCCACGTCTTTGCACACACACCCACAACATTATATCTGGTGATTTCGATCCCCAGAAGCTATGCTCTAAACTTTGCATCAAAGATGTTGGCATTAAAACACATTGTACATAGAGTCAGAGATGTACATGCAATGTTGTAGTTGCTCTCTCAACTCACCAGACAAGGATAGAATTTCCACTCCACAAAAATAACATTTGAATCCTTTAATCAATCTTAATTACTGGCTGGCATCCCTGCTTTTGTATTCAATTCCCTCCTATGGGCAGCACAGTGGCAGAGTGGTTAGCACTGCTGCCTCACAGTGCCAGAGACCTAGGTTCAATTCCCGCCTCAGGTGACTCTCTGTGTAGAGTTTGCAAATTCTCCCTATGTCTGCGTGGGTTTCCTCTGGGTGCTCCAGTTTCCTCCCACATCCCAAAAATGTGCAGGTTAGGTGAATTGGCCATGCTAAATTGCCTGTAGTGTTAGGTGAAGGGGTAAATGTAAGGGAATGGGTCTGGGTGGGATGCGCTTTGGCGGATCGGTGTGGACTTGTTGGGCCGAAGGGCCTGTTTCCACACTGTAAGTAATCTAATAAACCAACAGACCCATTCACATGCTCTGTCCAAGTATTTAATGTTAGTGTGGGATAGGTTGCTAGATGTATTGGTGATCCCACTGCCAGGTAAGTGATGGAGTGTTTAACGTTAAAGATCACACAACACCAGGTTGTAGTCCAACAGGTTTGTTTGGAAGTACCAGCTTTCAGAGTGCTGCTCCTTCATCAGGTAGCTAGTGGGGCATGATCATACGACACAGAATTTATAGCAAAAGATCACATTGTCATGCAACTGATGCAATACATTGAACAAACCTAGATTGCTGTTGAGTCGTTCATTTTTTAGAATGGATTGCAGGTTTTGATTCATTAGTATATAAATCCTAGAACTTCTTACAAGTCACATTCCCGAGATAACTTAAGGTTTTATAAAAAAAGGTGACATCTCAGATCAGGCAATGCATTAAAGGTGTGAGGTGAGAATCTGTCTGTATTTCAATCTTGAACCAGACTGGTTATTTCCAAAGTCGGAATTTATAAAATGTCACATGGATTGACTGCCTGCATTGACTGCCTACTGGATTTTGAGCAAAATAGAATGTACCTGCATATACAATTCTGCAAATGCATATTCGACCCACAGACTTATATATGTGTGTGCATGCATGTGAGGGAGAGCGAGAATGAGAGAGAGAGAGAGAGAGAGAGAATGTGTGCGTGTCTGTGAAGAAGGGCTTATGCCCGAAATGTCAATTCTCCTGCTCCTTGGATGCTGCCTGACCTGCTGCGCTTTTCCAGCAACACATTTTTCAGCTCTGTGTGTGCATGCTTGGTAAAGTTTGTGCGTGAGTGTGATGGATTATAAGCCTATGAGAGGGCATGTGCGTGGGTGTGAATGTGGGGATGTATGTGTGTATGGGAGAAAGCACGTGTATGAGAGAGAGAGTCTGCGTGAATGTAAGACGAGGTAGGAGTGTGTGTGTGTGATGTGTGTGTGTGGGATGCGTGTGTGTGTGTATGAGAGAGTGAGTGAGTGTATAGTGTCGTGGGGTCACCTGTAGTATGACATGAACCCAAGGTTCTCTGCTTGGCCACTTTGCTTTGTGCTGAAAATGTGTTGCTGGAAAAGCGCAGCAGGTCAGGCAGCATCCAAGGAGCAGGAGAATCGATATTTCGGGCATGAGCCCTTCTTCAGGAATCAAAACGTCGATTCTCCTGCTCCTTGGATGCTGCCTGACCTGCTGCGCTTTTCCAGCAACACATTTTCAGCTCTGATCTCCAGCATCTGCAGTCCTCACTTTCTCCTAGAAGACTTTGCTTTGTTGCCCACCCCAAAGATCTGAGGCCGAATATCTCTGACCGCTGCAGTGTTCCCTAACTGTTACGCAGTGTCCATTTATCGGTTTTGTTGCGTCTGCTCGGACTCGACAATGTACCATGCTTGGGGGCACTGCACAACTAACATCAGACCAGGATGTTCCCTCCCAGTTAGGGAAGACTTCAGTGGTCGGGGATGTCTGGCCTCGGACCTTCGGGTGACCATCCTCCAAGACAGACTTCAGGATAAACAACAACACAAAATGACCAAGCAGAGGCTGATAGCCAAGTTGGGTACCCATGGGGATGGCCTCAACCATGACCTTGGGTTCATGTTGCACTACAGGTGACCCCATTATACACTCTCACACATGCACTCACACACAAGCACACATATACACATACCCTCACATACTCACATGCTGATACAGACCCTCTCTCATACACACACTCTTTCTCACACACTTGTACGCTCTCCCACATGCGCATGCACACACACACTCTCTCTCTCAAACACACACACACATGCATGCACACATACATGAACGTCTATGTGGTGAATATGCATTTGCAGAATTGTACATGAAGATATATTTTATTTTGTTCACAAAGCACACAATCTGTAGGTAGTCAATTCAGGTGACATTTTATAAATTCCTACTTGAGTCTGATTCAAGATTGGAATACAGATAGACTCTCACCTCATACTTTTAACGCATTGTCTGACCTGAGATTAACCTTTTTTTTATAAATTCTTAAGTTATCTCATGAATGTGAGTTGAAAAACGTTATGGGATTTACATGTTAATGAATTGAAACCTGCAACCCCTTCTAAAAGATGAAAGGCTTAACAAAGGAGATCTCAGCTATCTGTAAGAATAGTAGGGTGGTTATGGTAGGGGATTTTAACTTTCCAAACATAGACTGGGACTGCCATAGTGTTAAGGGTTTAGATGGAGAGGAATTTGTTAAGTGTGCACAAGATAATTTTCTGAGTCAGTATGTGGATGTACCTACTAGAGA
>NC_057733.1:25019520-25088680 GCF_004010195.1 Chiloscyllium plagiosum | reverse complement strand
TGATTTCCTTCCTATTGGAAAGATGTTGTGAAACTTGAAAGGGTTCAGAAAAGATTTACAAGGATGTTGCCAGAGTTGGATGATTGAGCTATAGGGAGAGGCTGAACAGGCTGGGGCTGAGGGGTGACCTTATAGAGGTTTACAAAATTATTAGGGGCATGGATAGGATAAATAGACAAAGTCTTTTCCCTTGGGTCGGGGAGTCCAAAACTAGAGGGTATAGGTTTAGGGTGAGAGGGGAAAGATATAAAAGACACTTAGGGGGCAACTTTTTCCCACAGAGGGTGGTATGTGTATGGAATGAGCTGCCAGAGGAAGTGGTGGAGGCTGGTACAATTGCAACATTTAAGAGGCATTTGGATGAGTATATGAATAGGAAGGGTTTGATTGAATATGGGCCGGGTGCTGACAGGTGGGACTAGATTGGGTTGGGATATCTGGTCGGCATAGATGGGTTGGACCCATGGGTCTGTTTCCATGCTGTACATCTCTATGACTTTATGACTCTATCTAGGTTTATTCAATATATTGCATCAGTTGCTTGACAATGTGATCTTGTGCTATAAATTCTGTGTCTGTGATCCTTCCCCACCAGCTACCTGACAAAAGAGCAACGCTCCGAAAGCTTGTACTTCCGAACAAACCTGCTGGACTATAACCTGGTGCTGTGTGATTTTTAACTTTGCCTACTCCAGTCCTATAGCCGCACCTCCACATCATGGAGTGTTTAACATTGGTGAGCAGGGAGTATTGAGACATGGCAAATAGGGGCTTAGAGAGTCTGAATCCAGGGCATAATTTGAGGGGTTGGGGGGAGGGTATGAAGTTAGGTGGCCAGTTTTACAGATATCCAAAAGTTAGACAAGGATTTCTTTTTTTTTAATCTAACTTCTCCTGAGTAACTATTAACTGCATTGGAAGCTTCCAAATTTAAATTGTTAAATTTAATCAAATGCTTACATAGGGTTCCAGGCTTAGAGGAATTGCCCATTGGAATTTTCAATTTCCAAGGTAATTCCCTTGAAATCTGCTACCATATTGTACAGATCAAGATGTGTGACTCCCATCTGTGTTGCAGGAATGACTGTCTGACCATTGAAAATCCAGGCCATTATTTCTGATAAAGTAAATGATGGAGATGGCATCATGCTACACTATGGAAGCTTCTTACAGTGTCAGAATCAGTCCATGTTAAATAGATAACATTTTGCAGCTCCTGGTACATACTTAGGTGTAATTTATATCTAACCTGTAATTTTTGACGTGTATGCAAACAAGTATAGAAAGCTGACAGGGGCATAGTGGGTTAAAGGTGCTTGTTTAGTCCTGTTTCATTTTATCAAGGGAAATGTTCTAATGGACTATTAGTTCGTAAATTAATACAAGAGAACTGAGACAGAATTGACTGTTGCATTTATTTACCAGCTAGTAAATCAGATTTAATTGCTTATAGTATGATCATGACTGGATGGGTAATTATAATAGCGACTACTGGCATTGCATCCACAAACATTCAATCCTTCTGACACTGATGGTCAGTAGCAGCAGAATTTACCACCTACAAGATGCACTGCAGCAATTCACCAAGTCTCCTTCGACAGCACTTTCTAAATCCTTGACCACTACCATCCAGAAGGATAAAACCAGAAGGTCCATGGCAATACCACCCCCCCTACAAATCCCCTTCCAAGCCACAAACAATTCTGACTTGGAAATGTATCAAAGTTCCTTCACTGATGCTGGGTCAAAATCCTGGAACTCTGTCCCTAACAGCATTATGGGTTTTCCTACCTGAAATGGACTGTAGCAACAGAAGAAACAGTTCACTATCACCAGGAATGGACAATAAATTCTGCCTCAGGCAGCAAAGGCCACATGACATGTATTCATAAAAAGAAGACTCCAACCATTCTTCATTTGGAGCACTTTTGGACACGGTGCAGTCATAACAATCTGTTACGTGTATAACCTCTTTTCCTTCACTCTCTTTTCTTTCCTAATCTTAGTTCGCGGTTTTGATAGAACAGTGTTTCCATTGTTATTTCCCTTATGAATATCTTGTCCAACTTGTTTAACATTGCCACTCCTGTAACAATTTTAGATCTACTATAATTGCTTAATTTTTATTAATAAATCCATCATTACACTGGGTTTTGCCCACAGCACCTTATTTCTTATGGACTCTGTCCCACAACAATCAATTAAAAAGGAACGTTGAAATAATATCTGTTGATCAGCTTCTCTTTTGTTTGAACGGAGCTGTGTTCACTTATTTCTAAAGCATATTTTCACATACAGGAGTTAGGGAAAGGATACCCACGCTAATCATCAGTATCTTAAAAGTGGTCCTGTACACTCCTTCCATGACCAACAAGTCCTGGAGGTGACCTCAACTCAATGTTTCTTGCCCAGAGTTCATTGCGCTGCAGGACATCCACTTATGCAATTCTAAGGTGTATATAAAGTTTCAAAAATAGTCAAAATAAATGATCAGTTTAATGATACATGTAATAATAGTGAAATAACTCCATAGAGGCTGGTATCCTGTCACCAAGTCACCCTTTATTTACACAAGAAAGGTCATATGGAAAACAAATAAAATATATCCACTGATTCAAGTTTCTCAGAGCCAGCTCTCAGAGTGAACAGTATCTCTAACAGTCCTGTCCTTATCTTATCAGTTACTGCTTCCTGATTGGATCAGATTAACAGCCCCAATGAGGGAACTCATATTCTATGAGGTCGAACTGGCTGACCTTGTCACAATCATTACAAATGGTTTCAGTTTTCAGGTGCTGTTTCTGCTAAAGTGTAAATCAAAGTGAATTCCAATATACAAGAAGGGTAGTGATGAATATTTTAATCGTTTACTCATGTGAGATGACCTCACTGTGTTTATACCACCAATAAACTCTTTATGTGTCAAAATTGAAGTGAGACCTGACATTCCTTGTTTGTGGCATCTTACTCATCAACAAAAGCATTGAGTTAGATCCCATGAAGGAAAACAAATAGCAAATCTGTAAATATTCCAAAAAGCTATGTAGAGGCATGAAAATACATTACATCTGCCACTTATGTTATCAAGGTGCTCCCTGAAAGAAATTCTCTCAGTTCACTTGTTCTCAGTAACTGAAATTTACAAAGTCCAAAATAAAAATTGTAATAAACCAGATTAAAATATGACACATTTCACATTAGCAAGTTTGAACAGTGCGATGATTAAAACTGCCAACTTCAAACCCTTCTAATATCTCTGTTTATTACTTATTTGTTACATCTCTTTCCCAGCTAATGACTTGTGTTGCATTAGGCAGTTTGCAAACTGATCATCCTATTTGATCTACCTCCATAGGCCTCCATAGATCACATGTCTATTTTTACCTGCATCATTGTTTATCAAAACCCTTTCCTCAACTCGTATGTTGGAACTATGAGTTTGTTACCTCCAGTTTTGACTATTCAAATGTTCTCCTGGTAAGTTCCCATTCTTCATTTTCATAAAAGTTCACACAGGTGGCTCAGTGGTTCGCACCATTGACTCGAAGCACCAGGGACCTGAGTTCAATTCCGCCCCAAAGTGACTGTCTTTGTGGAGTTTGCACATTCTCCCTGTGTAAGTGGGGGTTTCCTCTGGGTGCTTCAATTTCAAAGATATGCAGGTTAGGTAGATTGGCCATGCAGGGTTATGGGAGGTCTGGGTGGAATGCTCTTCAGACGGTCAGTGTGAATTTGATGGGCTGGATGGCCTACTTCCACACTGTAGGGGTTCTATGATTATCCAAATCTCTGGTGTCTGTATCTTATTTTACATCAGGTCACATTTACCCATATTACTCTAGTCTGCACTAGTTCCCAGTTCTCTCAAAGCATGTAATATAGCATCCTTTTCCAAATGCAGAATGGAATTGACACAAGACGTTGAAAAGGCACATTTTATGCAGGTATTACTGGTCCAAACCAATACCAGACCAGTACAAATTCACCTTCATTTTCCAGAAGCAGCAATGTACTCGAATGTATCTTCGACAACCATGACACAATAACCTATGAATATTCCATTAACACATAACGAGTTCCATAGTTATCCACTCAGAATAAATCATATTGTACGTCAGTGACTGATTATTATACTTTAAAACACATGGATCCAGGATGGTACTGTTAGTGGATACCCAGTGGACCGTTCTAATAAATCAGGCCCAAAAATGACCCATGGCAGATTGCAGGTTGCAAGGTGGCATTCACGGGGAGCATTGAATGATTATTTAGATAAAATCAAAATGCAAGAGTATGGAGATAATGTAGGGGATTGAGACTCAGTAATGATGCAGATTCAGTAAGCCAGTAAGGGCATTATGGGCTGTATGGTCCCTTTCTGAGATATAAAGCCTCTCTGATTCTGTGATGAGCTGAAGCTGGCTGTTAACCTGCTGTATCCAGGGAAATCACTGACCTGTACTGTTGAAGATATGTCAGACTTCCCAGGGGAACTTTGGGCAATCATGCATTCCGAAGGTAAGGGCATACCTGTAGGTGGCTCAACTTATGTGATGCCTAGAAAAAGAAAGTCTTGCTGTGGCATATTTGACTCAAGCCATTAGGTTGAGATGGCATAAAAGTTCCCATAGGTATGAGTTAGCAGCAGTCCCCTCGTGACACACCCTTGTGAACTTATCCCCTCCATATACAATACGCTCAAACTCCACATTTATCAGTAACTACTAGACCGAGTATGTGGCTAAATGGACCAGAAGAGGGTTGACATCAGCAGAAGAAATACCTATTAATTCCACTCCCTTGTTACAATTCATTCTGGCTGTCATTCAGAAGAAAGGAGAGGACAATTACATCCACATGGTAAAGGCCCACTCAAAGCATGAGCTCCAGAAGATGATAATAATAGTGCCAATGCAGTGCCTAAAGCAGGGATTTCAGAAGGACAGTACAGGCAGCTTGAGGGAAGGAAGGGAGGAGCATAAACCTACTGACTTGAAACAAACTCAAGTCGGGGATGTGATCATATGAGCTGTTTTCCAAGCTCAGAGTCACGGACAGACTAAAAAACACCCAGTGAAGTATTGCCATTGAATCTTGATAAATGCTCCAAAAAAGACATGCTGAGCTGCAGCACAGTCACCACACAAATTAGTGACAGGGAACCAAGTGAAATTATCCACTCGTGATAGTACGACCACTAAATGAAGAAGTGGAACAAGAGGTGGAAAGGATTAGGTTAGTACACAGGCTGCATGAGAAACTGAAGCAAGTTATGTTGTGGGCTGTGCATTGTATCACATGGACTCATGCTGAAAATACATTTAGGAAGTGGGCCTGCAGACGCTGGAGAGTCAGAGTCAAAAAGTGTGGTGCTGGAAAAGCACAGAAGATCCTGATGAAGGGCTTATGCCTGAAATATCGACTCTCCTGCTCCTTGGCTGCTGCCTGACCTGCTGTGCTTTTCCAACACCACACTTTTCAACTTTGAAAATAAATTGAGACCAGAAAATCATTCAGAACCAGAGTAAAACACTGGGAACCAAATAATGGTCAGGTGTTATGCAGTAGGGATGGCCTACTGCATTTTTTTTATTAGTTACTGATGGGGCGTGGACATTGCTGGCTGGCCAGCATGTATTGCCCTTCCCTAGTTGCCCTTAAGAAGGTGGTGATGAGCTGCCTTCTTGAACTTCTACAGGTAGACCCAGAATGCCTTTAAGCAGGGAGTTCTTGGATTTTTAACTCAGTGACAGTGAAGGAACAACAATATTTTTCCAAGTCAGGATAATGAATGGCTTGGAGAGGAACATGCAGATGGGAGTGATCCCATATATTTCATGCCCTTATTCTTCAATGGAAGCTGGGAGTGGTCATGCAAAGTATTGTCTAAGGATTTTTGATGATTTTCTGTTGAGTTCATGTTATAGATAGAACACACTGCTACTACTGGATGTCAGTGGTGGAGGGAGTGGGTGGGGTGTCAATTAAGCAGGCAGTTTTGTCCTTGTTGTACAAGGAACCCCATGTGATTATAGACAAGACTAACCTGATAGAAAATGAAATCGTTTTGTCAGCAACTACTCACTAATGTGTATGACTGTCCATTTCAGAAATTCCATGCCTTTGGTCACGGGTTCTGTGGGTCTTTGTGTGGCTGATGAGCCTGATCTTAGAGCCACATCTCTGACCACACATGCGACAGGCGTTACTGGGAGATGGATTCGATCCTTGTTCTTGAGATTGCTGCCATTCCTTTCTCCAATTCATTTTCATATTTCTTTTTTGCTGAATGGCATTCTGGAAGAAAGAAGCTCCTCTAAGTTGGGTTTCTTCTGAGTGAGGGTCTCCCACCTGTTGACACCTATGTTGCATTTCTTGAGGAAAGTCTATACAGAGTCTTTGATATGTTTCCTTTGCCCTCAGCTTGTGCAAATGCTTTCTTTGAGCTGGAAAAAGATGATTTGCATCGGAAGCCGGAAGCATGTGGTTGGCCCAGGAGAGTTGGATTCGGATGGTCATTGACTCAGTGTTTGTGCCTTTTCCTGCTTCAAGGACACTGATGTTGTTATGCCTGTCCACCCTGCTGATGCAGAGAATCTGTCTCAAACAGAGTTGATTATATCTCTCAAGGGCCTTGAGGTGGCTTCAAATGTCGTCCAAGTTTCAGAGCTATATAGATGAGTCAGAAGGATGACTGTGGAAAACACAAGAAATATAACTGCCCAACAGTAAAATGGTCCCACATTAATCAGTTCAAACTCAACAAGGCTGAAAGGAGTGTCAGATAAGCCAGGACACAGTATTGCTTATGTCAACTCAGAATTAATGGAAATGGACAAAAGAGTGATGATGATGCCCAAAGGAATGGGTTGAAGAACATTGAGTAGTGCAGGCTAAATGAATGAACAAGCTATTACTCTGGGTGAAGGATGATGTAATAAGGGTGGACTAAATATGTTGGGCCCCTTGCTGAGGTAGTCACAGGTGAGGTGCCGGAAGACTGGAGGTTGGCGTGGTGCCATTGTTTAAGAAAAGTGGGAAGGAAAGTCCAAGGAACTATAGATTGGTGAGTCTGACATCAGTGGTGGGAGGCAGTTCTGATGGACAGGATTTACATGTATATGGAAATGCAAGGACTGATTAGGAATAGTCAACATGGCTTTGTCCATGGGAAATCATATCTCATGAACTTGTTTGAATTTTTTGAAGAAGTAACAAAGAGTATTGATGAGGGCAGAGCAGTAGACATGATCTATATTCATTTCAGTAAGGTGTTTGACAAGTTTCCTCATGGTAAACTGGTTAGCAAGGTTAGATTTCATAGAATACAGGGAGAACTAGCCATTTGGATACATAACTGGCTTGAAGGTAGAAGACAGAGGGTGGTGGCGGAGAGTTGCTTTTCAAACTGAAGGCCTGTGACCGGTGGAGTACCACAAAGATCTGTGCTGGGTCCACTGCTTTTCGTTATTTATATAAATGATTTGGATGTGAACATAGGAGGTCTAGTTAGTAAGTTTGCAGATGACACCAAAATTGGAGGTGTAATGGACAGCGAAGAAGATTACCTCAGATTACAACAGGATCTTGATCAGATGAGCCAATGGGCTGAAGAGTGGCAGATGGAATTTAATTAGGTAAATGCGAGGTGCTGCATTTTGGAAAGGCAAATCAGAGCAGGACTTATACACTTAATGTTAACATCCTGGGGAGTGTTGCTGAACAAAGAGACCTTGGAGTGCAGGTTCATAGTTCCTTGAAAGTGGAGTCACAGGTAGATAGGATAGTGAGGAAGGCGTTTGGTATGTTTTCCTTTATTTGTCAGAGAGTTGAGTACAGAAATCTGGAGGTCATGTTACGGCTGTACAGGATGTTGGTGAGGCCACTTTTGGAACATTGTGTGCAATTCTGGTCTTCTTCCTATCGGAATGATTTTGTGAAACTTGAAAGGGTTCAGAAAAAATTTACAAGGACGTTGCCAGGGTTGGAGGATTTGAGTTATAGTGAGAGGCTGAACAGGCTGGGGATGTTTTCCCTGGAGCGTCGGAAGCTGAAGGATGACCTTATAGAGGTTTATAAAATCATGGGGGGCATGGATAGGATAATCAGGGAAGGTCTTTTCTCTGGGGTGGGGGAGACCAGAATGAGAGGACATCGGTTTAGAGTGAGAGGGGAAAACTTTAAAAGGGACACATAGAGCAACTTTTTCATGTAGAGGGTGGTGCGTGTAAGGAATAAGCTGCCAGAGGAAATGGTGGAGACTGGTATAATTGCAACATTTAAAAGGCATCTGAATGGGTATATGAATTGGAAGGGTTTAGAGGGATATGGGCCATACTGGCAAATGACTAGATTAGGTTAGGATATCTGGTTGGGGGAAAACTTTAAAAGGGACACATGGAGCAACTTTTTCATGTAGAAGGTGGTGCGTGTAAGGAATAAGCTGCCAGAGGAAATGGTGGAGACTGGTACAATTGCAACATTTAAAAGGCATCTGAATGGGTATATGAATTGGAAGGGTTTAGAGGGATATGGGCCATACTGGCAAATGACTAGATTAGGTTAGGATATCTGGTTGGAGGAGTTGGACCAAAGTGTCTGTTTCTGTGCTATGCATCTCTATGACTCTATGACTCTATGAGGAAGTTAAGAAAGGGGAAATGAATTATTACCTCTACATTGTCATGGACAGGTAACTTTGACCATTGGTGGACTTTTACTGAAAAAGAAATAAGGGAGTTGAATGCTGAGGTCCAAATATGATGATCGATTTTTGTGATAAAATATCTGAGGCAATGATGAAACTTATCAATTTGTTCAAGAAACAATCCTTTCTGTTAGAACAAATGGTGAAGAATATTATAAATTCAATCAATGTGCCACCTTGTGGTGGGGTATTGTACACCGTAGATCCGAATTAGCATGCAATTATATAGTACTATTTATGTACTAACCGAATGTGTACTAACAAAAATGATTAAAGATAAGAAATTACAAAAATGTGTGAAAAAAATGTAAAGAGGAATAGGGAACAAAAGCAAATTTTGTGAAATATATCAATATTAATCAATTATTTAATCTGCCTATAACTTCATTATATCTTAGATTTAGATTTATTGTCCCATGTTTACATAAATACAATAAGTGTTTCCTCATGTGTCATTTTCCAGTGCCATCTTGAAACACAGAATATAAGGGAAGATTTTACTGTAAAACAGTTAATCTTTCCCTCTTGATCTTGTTAACCGCAGCTATTCCTCCATTTGCTTCTTGACTTCAGCTAGAGTCTCGGTTACAGACTCCAGGGACTTGGTTACAGACTCCAGGGACTTGGTTACGGATTCCAGGGTCTCTTTAATAGACTCCAGGAACTCGGTTACAGACTCCAGGTACTCGGTTACAGACTCCTGGCACTCGGTTACAGACTCCAGGGACTTGGTTACAGACTCCTGGCACTCAGTTACAGACTCCAGGCACTTGGTTACAGACTCCAGGGACTCGGTTAGAGACTCCAGGGACTTTGTTACAGACTCCAGGCAGTCGGTTACAGACTCCAGGCACTCGGTTACAGACTCCAGGCACTCGGTTATAGACTCCAGGGACTCGGTTACAGACTCCAGGGACTTTGTTACAGACTCCAGGCACTCAGTTACAGACTCCAGGAACTCGGTTACAGACTCCAGGGACTCGGTTACAGACTCCAGGGACTTGGTTACGGATTCCAGGGTCTCTTTAATAGACTCCAGGCACTCGGTTACAGACTCCAGGGACTTGGTACAGACTCCAGGAACTCGGTTACAGACTCCAGGGACTTGGTTACAGACTCCAGGGACTTGGTACAGACTCCAGGAACTCGGTTACAGACTCCAGGCACTCGGTTACAGACTCCAGGGACTTGGTACAGACTCCAGGAACTCGGTTACAGACTCCAGGGACTTGGTTACAGACTCCAGGGTCTTGGTTACAGACTCCAGGGTCTTGGTTACAGACTCCAGGAACTCAGTTACAGACTCCAGGCACTCGGTTACAGACTCCAGGGACTCGGTTACAGACTCCAGGGTCTTGGTTACAGACTCCAGGAACTCAGTTACAGACTCCAGGGACTCGGTTACAGACTCCAGGGTCTCGTTTACAGACTCCAGGCACTCGGTTACAGACTCCAGGGACTCGGTTACAGGCTCCAGGCTCTCTGTAACAGACTCCAGGGTGTGGGATACAAGTTCCAGGTTCTCTGTAACAGACTCCAAGGCTTTGATACATAATCATGAGGACATTGATAAAGTACTGGTGTAAAGACAGGATGCTTTTATTTTTCTGCATTTTTGTTTGTGGACAGGAATTGGAAAAGGGTTATTTTAAACATCAAGAATTTTGGAAAGGATTACTATCTTCTTTAAAACCAAGTTAGGTGATATACTTTCTAAGTACTTATTTTTTCAGGTGTTTGTTTAAGAGGTGGGGAAGTGTAGTTGCTGGTGAGCTGTAGTCAAAGGGTGTGTATGAATGGACGTTTGGCCAGGAACAACTAACTGATGACGCTAAGGAATATTGCCCACTGTCAATGACAAAGGCCTTCTGCTTGCCAATAACTGCAATTGGCTCCGAGGTCACTGAAACAGCTTGTATATGAGCACAATTGGCCAGAAGCCATCAGACCTCACAAACAGAAAGTGCGAATCTCTTTGCAGTGAGAAGCCAACTTATTTCCTTTGATCAGTTGCTTTAAACTGTAGCTCTTAACTAAAGTCAGAGGCTTTAGAAGTGCGAACCAGTCACTCTGTACTTCCTGTAAACAAGTGAATGTGCCTGGAGAAGGATGATCAAGGAGCAGCAGGTGCTGACAAGTCAAAAGATCATTCCAGTGAAGTCTGTGGACAGGAGCCGTTGGACTGCCTCCCCAGTCTTTCCTTCCACCCATGACACCATTGCTTTTTGTGCCTGCCTATGTGTGTTCAGGGGAGCTTTATAAGGGAGTTAGAATTGTAACTAGTAGAATTGTTTGGTCACAGTTCATAATTAGTCAGCTAGAATCTGTTTTGTTGTAAAAAATTCTAATTTTTTTTACATCCAGAAACCTGATCCATGCTTTCATCACTGAGGTCTAAAAGACAGATAAGTTGGAGAATTTTACAAATCTTTATAAAATCTTTAACTTTTGTGGCAATTCCTGAAACAAATAGGGCTTGTTTTCCAGCATGCTGTAGACAATTGATTTTACTACTGAGTCGAGAGACAATAAACAGTGTTATTGGGTCAGCTGATTGCATCGTTTGGTTCTGTGAGAATTGATTACTGCACCATGATTTTGAGAAATCAACATAAACAGTAGAACTAAAACAAACTGCTGAGATTGCAGAAAAAAAAGCAAGATCTAAAACAATGATGTAATATTGCAACAAAAATACTGATATAAGCTGAATGCTTGCAAAAAGAGAGGAAAATCTGTGAAGAAGACATCATGAGTACGTTAGGATAGAGAAAAGCAGAAAGCGACTGCAGGTCAGTCACCTATGTCATGGACCAACTCTATTGATGGAAAACTGGCCTAATGGCTGGCAGTAATTACATACATAGCTTTTAGTTTTGTTGCGTTCTTGTGAAGTGCCTTGACATGTTTTTTTCTACATTAAAGGCATGATATGTGAATACAAGGTTTGTTGAAAACATAAGGAACAGGCTGTAACAGTTTAGAAATGTGTTGAAAATACTTGAAGCTGAATTTTTAAAATTGTTTGATTTGCATCAAGTGAGATTACATCAGAATGAAAACTTTATCAACCTCTGTGAAGTGCATTCATTTCTAAACATTGGAAGCATTGCCGTTGTATGAGAATTTTAATAATCATAGATGTTCCGTATGATTGATTGGAGACATATTTTAAACAGTGAAAAATAATGGTGAAAGAGTAGTGCAATGGGATTAAACAAACAACACCACAAATCTTTTAGTCAGGGTCAATGTTGAGTGTATTGATCTGCTTGCGAAGATTTCCGCAACCCAAGCTTTTAATAACTTTGAACCAAGGCTGTCATGAGGTCAGGAGTTGAGGGGCCCTGGCAGGACTCAAACTGGGTGTCACTGAGCAGATTATTGCTGAGAGTTGCTGCTTGTAAGCACTGTTGATGACAATTTCCAACACTTCACTGATGACCAAGAGTACACCGATGGGATAGTAATTGATGGGGTTGGATTTGTCCTCCTTTTTATATATAGGACATACCTAGGTAATTTTCCACATTAACAATTTGATGCCAGTGCTGTAGCTGTACTGGATCAGCTTGGCTATATAAAAAGATTTTTGATCAGTTGGAGAATCAGGGTTATGGGGAAAACACAGGAGAGTGGACGTGATGAATACCCAAATCAGTCATGATCCTATTGAATGACAGAGCAAGCTTGAGGGGCTGAATGGCCTACTCCTGTTCCGATTTCTTATGGTCTTATATCTAGTGACAGGCTAGGTTCTGGAGCACAACTCTTCAGTCCTATTGCTAGAATGTTGTCAGGACTGACTCTGTGACTCTATGATCGACTACTATTCAGTGCCTGCAACTGTTTCTTGACATCGAATGGAGTGAATTAAATTGGCTGAAGACTGGCATCTGTGATGCTGGGCGTCTTTGGAGGAGCCAAGGTAGATCATCCACTCAACACTTCTGGCTGGAGTTTATTGTGAATACTTCTACTTTAACGTTTACCCTCATATGTTGGGCTCTTTCATCATTGAGGACCAGTCAATTTCAGGACCCTCCTCCTTCGCCACTTGGACTGAATGTGGCAGGATTGCAGAACTTAGATCTGGTCCTTTGGTTATGGGGTTGCTTAGCTCTGCCTATCAATTGCTTCTCATGCTGATTAGCATGCAAGTAGTCCTGCTTTGTTGCTTCACTGAGTTGACACATCATTTTTGAGATATGCATGGTGCTGTTCCTGGTATGCCCTCCTGCTCTCTCTATTGAACAAGTGTTGATTCTCTGGTTTGATGATAATGTTTTGAGTGAGGAATATGCCAGGCCATGAGGTTGCAGATTGTCTAGGAATACAAATCTCCTGCTGTTGATGGCACACAGTGCCTCATGGATACCCAATCTGGAGTTGCTAAATCCTCTCAAAATCTGAGTCAAAAAATGTGGTGCTGGAAAAGCACAGCAGGTCAGGCACCATCAGAGGAGCAGGAGAGTCGACATTTCAGGCATAAGCTCTTCATCACATTCTGAATGACTTTTTGACTCTGATCTCCAGTGTTTGCAGTCCTCACTTTCTCCTCTCAAAATCTGTCCCACTGAGCATGGTGATAGTGCCACACAACACAATAGAGGTTATTTTCAGCGTGAAGGCAGGACTTCATCGCCATGTGTACTGTGTAGTGGTCAGTCTTGCTAATACTATCATGGATAGATACATCTGTGAAGATGAGGTCAAATACGTTTTCCCTCTGGTTCATTCCTTCACCACCTGCTGCTGACCTAGTCTAGCAGCTAAGTCTGATAAACCTTTCTGATTTCTGATAAGCTCAATGGAAGAATCGGTGTCCTTGTAAAATATGGAAGCTTATTGCAGTGTCAGAGTCAATTCTTAGATAACATTGTGCAGCTGAAAATTTATATTTAGACGTAATTTGCACGAAACCTGTAATTTTCCAGTTATGTCCAGAAGCAAGTATAGAAACCTGGTACAGGCATGACCGACTAAAAGATTTAATTTAGTGCCATATAATTTTAAACAATAGAACTATACAGAACCCTTGGTAATCAGTAAATTAATATGGCAGGGCATAAGGTAATTAGTACATTATTGCATAACTGTTTGCCATGGGCTGGCAAACCATGTTGAATTGTCTACACTGAGAGCACCTTTGGGCTCTGAGGGTCATAAAAGTTTATTATGTTATAATCTCTATTTCCCGCTCTACTTTTTCTCGTCTTGATCTATAGTCATTGGTTCCAGTCATGTAATATTTCCAGTGTCATTGACAGAAATATCCTACCGAACCTGTTTGACATGGCCACTCCCATGCTAAGTTTAGACCAAATAGGCTATTAAAAAAATCCCTTAAAACCTTGGGCATTGTCTGCAACTCATACCTTTATACCTGTGCTACGTGTATCTATAATGGAAATTCCTGTAACAATCAATAAGGAAAGGAACAGTGAGATAAATTTCTGTTGCAAAACCTCTTGTGTGTAATTTTTAAAATGTGAAACTCTACGAAGGCTTGACACTCAAAACAGTGGCATGCATACCTTATTTTGTATCAGGTCACACTCACCTATAACACTGTAGTTTGCACTGGTTTCCAGTCCCCTCAGAACTTTGATTTAAAATCCTCATCCAGATCCAGAATAGAACAGACATTAGAGTTTTAGAAAAGTACAGGCCGAGACTGGCCAAGGGAGCATTATTGCTTCTCACCTTAACTGTACCAAAGGAATGGTTTCAATAGCAGATGGGCTCAGCTCGGAGTACTGGTATGTATCATTCCTGGAGGTAAAATTCTCATTCTTACATTGATTTCTTCATTGAAAAGTCAGACCAGCCCCTGAAAAGAAAGCTTTTGGGGTCCAAGAAAAGATGGAACCTTTGTTCATAAATGTGGCTATGTTCAAAATGTCTTTAGAGGTCCAAGTCTTTCAGTAAGTGAGTGAGTGAATGAGTGTATGACTAGATAAGTGAGTGGATGAGTGAATGATGGAGTGATCAAGTGAGTCAGTGGATCAGGCAAGTAAGTGGGTAGTCAGATCAGAGGAGGGTCAGTCAGGGGTTGGGGAAGTAATTGGGATGAGTTGGGGAAGTAGTCTGATGCTTCAGAGGTAGTTAGGTTTTGGTGGGAAAATCAAGTTGGGGGTTGGACGTTGTGTAGTTGGATGATCGAGGGGTAGATTCAAAAAGTGTGGTGCTGGGAAAGCATAGCCAGTCAGGCAGCATCCAAGGAGCAGTGGAGTTGACATTTCGAGCATAAGCTCTTCATCAGGAATGTGGGGCCAAGGGGGCTGAGAGAAAAATGGGAGGGGGGTGGGGCTGGGGGTAAGTTAGCTGGGAATGCGATAGGTAGATGAAAGTGGGGGTGATGGTGGTAGGTCAGAGCAGAAGGTGGAGGATTATCCTCCAGCATTTCTACCACCTGCAGTCAGACCCCAGCACCAGAGATATATTTCCCTCCCCACCCCTTTCAGCAGTTTGCAGAACTATTCCGTCCATGACTCCTCCGTTTGGTCCAACCTCCCACCAACCCACCCTGCACCAGCACCTTCCCTTGCAACCACAAGAGGTGTAAAACCTGCACCCACAACTCCCTCTCACCTCCACCCAAAGCCCCAAAGGATCATTCCACATCCAGGAGAGATTTTCCTGCACATCCAAGCACCTCATCTATTGTGTCCGTTTCTATTGATGTGGTCTCTTTTACATTGGTGAGACAGAACACCAACTTGCGGAACATTTCAGAGAACATCTCCGGGACACACACACCCAACAACCCTACTGCCCTGTGGCAATTTGACTCACCCTCCCGGTCCCCAAAGGACATGCAAGACCTAGGCCTCTCCACCGCCAAATCCTAGCCACCTGACCACTGGAGGAAGAACACCTCACCTTCCTCCTTGGGATCCTCCAACCACAGGGAATCAATGTTGATTTTACCAGTTTCCTCATCTCCCCTCCCCCCACCTTATCTCAGATCCAACCCTCCAACTCGGCACTGCCCTCTTGAACTGTCCGACCTGTCCATCTTCGTTTCCACCTATCTGCTCCACCCTCCACTCTGACCTATCACCATCACCCCCACCTTCATCTACTTATCACATTCCTAGCTACATTCCCCCAGCCCCACATCCCTCCCATTTATCTCTCAGCACCCCTTCCACATTCCAGATGAAGAGATTATGCTTGAAATGTCAACTCCCTGTTTCTCAGATGCTGCCTGACTGGCTGTGCTTTACCAGCACCACATGTTTTGACTCTGATCTCCAGTATCTGCAGTCTTCACTTACTCCTTATTACTGAGTTAGACCAGTTATTAAAATGTAAAACCTATCCAGGGTAAGAATACAGGTAAGTCATACACATCTGACTCAAAGCTCCATCCTGAGCAAAAAGGCTGGACTTTTTTGCAGAGGATTCCATTTGGTACAAATCAATCCATCAGTAGTTTAGACGTTGCCAAGTTCTTTGTCAATGTTCTGACATTTATCTCACAACATATATCCCATCTCTGATGACTTAGAGACTGATTTAAGCCAATATTTCATTCTTAGTGCACAGTGAATATTTAATTGACCAAATGGGTAACATTCCTTGACCATATTGCATGACCCCAGATTATACGGCTAAATCTGCAAGAAACACTGCAGTGACTCACCAAGGCTCCTGCAGCAGAACCTTCCAGACTTGTAATTTGTACCACCTCAAGGGACAAGGATATCAACTGAAAAGGAATACCTTGACCTACAATGCCCATCCAAGCCACACACCATCCTGACACAGGAATGTATCACTGTTCCTTCACTGTCACTGGGTTAAAATGTTGGAACTCCCTTCCTAATAGCATTGTGGATATTCCTAAAGCCCAAAGTACTCAAATTTCTAAAAAGCAGCCCACCATTATTCTTTCCAGAGTAATTAGGGAAGAGCAATGTTTGCTAGCTTATCTAGCAACACCCACGTCCTAGGAATGAATAAAAAGAAAATTTTAAAATTAAACTAATTAGCAGCAGAATTAATCGGCCAAAGTTGAGTTTTAATGTTAAAGGTACACTGGGTCTTGGTTGTCTTCTCAATGAACATTGCATTATTCCTATAGATTTTAATCACACAGGGCAATAGAAAAGAAGTGCTTGTAATTTTAAAAAAATGTATTATTTCAAGATTTTACATTTAGCTAATAGAAAATTAAAATGAAATAGAGATGTACGGCATGGAAATAGACCTTTTGGTCCAATCCGTCCATGCTGACCAGATATCCCAACCCAATCTCGTCCCACCTACTAGCACCCGGCCCATATCCCTCCAAACCCTTCCTATTCATATACCCATCCAAAGGCCTCTTAAATGTTGCAATTGTACCAGCCTCCACCACTTCCTCTGGCAGCCCATTTCACACACGCACTATCCTCTGCATGAAAAAGTTGCATCTTAGGTCTCTTTAATATCTTTCCCCTCTCACCCTAAGCCTGAGCCCTCTAGTTTTGGACTCCCCATCCCAGGGAAAAGACTTTGTCTATTTACCCTATCTATGCCCCTCAATTTTATAAACCTCTATAAGGTTACCCCTCAGCCTCTAACGCTCCAGCGAAAACAGCCCCAGCCTATTCAACCTCTCCGTATAGCTCAAATCCTCCAACCCTGGCAACATCCTTGTAAATCTTTTCTGAACCCTTTCAAGTTTCACAACATCCTTCCAATGGGAAGGAGACCAGAATTGCACGCAATATTCCAAAAGTGGCCTAACCAATGTCCTGTACAGCTGCAACATGACTTCCCAACTCCTGTACTCGATACTCTGACCAATAAAGGAAAGCATACCAAACGCCTTCTTCAATATCCTATCTACCTGCGACTGTACTTTCAGGGAGCTTTGAACCTGGACTCCAAGGTCTCTTTGTTCAGCCAACACTCCCTAGGGCCTCACCATTAAGTGTATAAGTCCTGCTCAGATTTGCTTTCCCAAAATGCAGCACCTCGCATTTATCTGAATTAAACTCCATCTGCCACTCCGCAGCCCACTGACCCATCTGATCAGCTTAGACAGCAACTAAAAATAGAATTTAATATTTCCTAATAGCGTTCTGAACTCATGAAGTAGTTTAATTAATTCTTTCTCAGGGATTCAGTACATTCTGTCAAGTTTATAGCAGATTTCAATTATATTTTGATTGCATTTGCTCGCAGAAACATAAGGAAAGCAAAAGTTTAACAGTAAGTCATAAATTATAGGGGAATTCTGAAGCATCTTTACACTTTGTGTTGTGTCTTATATTGCAATTTCATTTACAAATCTGGTTTTTTCCAAGTTCAGAGCCCTTGTCTTAATCATACCCCTGTCACCACCATCTGCTGTTTCATCAATGCTGTGCTTCACCAACACTTTGAAATAATGAGTCACCCTGGATTGAAGAAATATTGCCATTCTTTAATTATCTATGGGAAAGGATACTACAGCTTCCGCTAAACTCTCTGCTTTCAGGATGGGTACCTTTCCCCCACAGACCGTATTAGTTCGAGAGTAAACCCCACTATCACCTCCACAAGGGTAACTGGGACAACTTAAATCTGGCAGCTTTGCTGGCAACATCCATAATTTCGGAAACTAAATAGGAGCCACGTCCTTGTGGCTAGTGCCACCTGTTGGTGAACTTGCCCCATTTCCAATTTGTCTTCAATGAAGGAACATGAGACTTGCATTTGTAAAGTTTTCTCTCCACATCCCTTGAGCAAATTTTTAACAAAGTTTTATTCCATTCGAAAAGAACAGGAATTAACATTGCTTGATGAACTCATTTTGGGAAATTTTCAAAAATTACCAATATGAGTCATTAATTGGGAGGAAAGCTTTCACTTTGGCAGATTCTCATGTTGTTATTAACAGAAAAGTGTGTTTGGTTAAAGTTTCCCATTTTATTCCTCTCTTCCTTAATGTGCCTCATCTGCAGTTACAAAAGCATATTCATGCCCTGTTCCAAGACTGTTACAAATGCCCTTGGAAACAAGTGCCAGTAGTTATACTATAATAGTAGTTAGAATTTTTGTTTCTCACAAGTTAGACTAGGTATTTAACAGCTTAACAAGCTTTTCCTGAGTAATAGTTTACTTAATTTCATTGGAGCCCCTTGAATTTTACAATGTAAATGAATAATTTCAGGGATTCCAAGCACTGGGGAAGTGGAATCTTCAATTTCTGAGGCTACAATAGCAAATTACGCAAGGTCGCCATGCTCAGCTTCGATATAAGGTGGAATAATAACTGCCTAATCAGTCGGAAACTGGTGCCTTGGTATTTACAGAGTGTACACCCAGCGTCTTGCTAATACATAGCATAGTGCACCCAGTCCCCTCCTCTTTACTAGACAGAAAAAAAAGCAGTTTACTTTGAGCAATTATATTTCCCCTATAATTTAAGACACTATTTATTGCATGTTCTCCTCATCTTTAATGGTCTTGAATATCTTTGCATTCAGAATTCAAATCGCCTCCAAACCAGCAAGTGTATGTCTGCTCAATACCTAGATAAACAGTAGAGGGACCCATGATCAACAAGAGAGCCTTTGCAATATACACCAGATTTTACTGGAAAATTGTACATATCAGCACATAGGGTTTTGCTTTTTTCAGTTGACATATTGATCATACACTATCAGATCAAACTTACATTGTCAGAATGAACAGTCAGATCAAACACACATTGTCAGATCAAACAGAGTGAAATGGAACACAGATCGAACACGCATAGTTAGTCCGAGCACTCACAGTCAGATCAAACACAGTCAGATTGAACACACTGAAGTTGAACACAAATCGAGCACGCAGTCAGATTGAACACAGATTGAACATACAGTCATATCAAACAAAATCAGATCAAACACGGATCAAGCACCTTGAAATCAAACACAGATTGAAAACACACACACAGTCAGATCAGCCAGTTTGAACACACGGTCAGATTGAACAGTCAGGTCAAACGCACACACAGTCAGACCAAGCACAGACTGAATGCATACAGTCAGACTGAACATACACAGACTAATTGAAGATCGGATTATAAAGCAGTGGACAATCTGTCTGATGTAGAATAAGTAAATATGTGGTACTCTGCAATCTATATAGCATGGTTTGATTGCCAATATTTCAAAATCAATCAAGAAACTGCTTGTGAGTTGTATTGACCATATCCCCCATTATTTGCAAGTTGTTGAACTGGACTCCAGTACTTTATGATAAATCATAAAGCTCACAAAGCTCTTAAGCAAAGGAGAACTGCTAAAGTTTAACCTTTACCCTTCACACAGTCTGACACACAGCTTTCAATCAACACCAAGTTGAATGCTTGATATTATTTATTTGGAAGCACTAGCTTTCAGAGCGCTGCTCTTTCATTGTGAAGGAGCAGTGCTCCGAAAGCTAGTGCTTCCAAATAAACCTTCTGGACTATTAGGTAGTGTTGTGTGATTTTTAACTTTGTCCATCCAGACCTGCATCGGCTCCTCCATGTCATGACTTGATATTATGTTTAATGTGCATGGAGGTTTTTACCTGCTCATAGGATTGAAGAAAAGCTAATCAATATTCTAAAAGTGAAAAAAAGAATGTTTTATTTCAGAAATCAGTATCTACAATTATAGTGATAACTAATTAAATGTGATGATGTTTTTAGGTTATACATGTAGAGGGACTGACTGACAGAATGCTCAGTAACTGGGAGGTATGACAGCAACATAGGGAAAGGCTTGAAAGGAAGAAGTTGGGGGGACTTCAGAGATTTGGTGCCTCTTATGAATAAGTTTTTTAGGAGAGAGAATGGCTTCTCTAGTTATTCAACAAGTGTAGGGGTTGTCTTGTCAATGCTTACAAAATTATCCACAACCTTCAAAAGAAATCAATCATCTTTTGCGCTTATTCTAAGTAAAATGTTACACTGGAACAGTTAGAGGTAGCTGCAAAGATGTTTTGTGTGACAGTATTGCTACATGTTTTAGTCTATACCTCAACACTTCTGCGTGTGTGATGGAAAGGAATGGAGGGAGGTGTGGGAGGATTGGCAGTGGTGCAGAAGATTCTACCGACAAGATTGATCAGAATCAATTTCTCTTTTCCAGTTCAGATACTAATTAGCCTCCTGCCAAAATTGACATATCTTGTGGAGAATCACATCTGTGTGAGTCTTACTTTCAAGGTCAATATTACTATAATGTCAAACTGACAAACAGATGGTGCTCTTTTTTTAAAAATGCCACAGTTTGATATGTAAAATACATTGCCAGGTGCTAATAATAAGTCCACATTATCATTCACATAGTAAAGAAACACAAGATAGAATTCAATTACAGCCCCATTATGTCGCTCGATACCTGAATCGAGCAGGTTCACAATTATCCATCACATTCACTGAACCTGAATGAGTGGTCCTATTTACTGAGGCTACAGTTCTTATTTAGCACTAGATAACGCAGCAAGCCAATTCCCTAGTAGGCAAACTGGAACTTGCTGGACAAGCAGTGATACGTCTTCAGTAGGCTGTGATGAACAATATTCCTGTATGCACCGGAGGATCCCTTAAAAGTAATTCTGAATCACTGCTTCGAAATTCTCAGAAGAGTGAGAATTCAATGAATGAATCACCCCTTTCCTATAGATGACATATTGAGAAAAAGAAAATCAATTCAAATTCTCTGATTTATGCCAGTAGGCATGAATCATTCCTAATTAACTTATTATGTTGTTCAAATAATACTTACAAAATTATATAATCACAGTTGTTTTTGAACACTTATACAAAATTCAATACACAACTAGAATCTTAAATTGAATAAATTCATATCACGGGAAAAAGTGTATGAATTTAATATATCCTGTCAAGCATTTTCCTCCGAGTTTGAGTGACAGGTTGTTCTACATTCCATAGACAGCACAGGCTTTAAAATTCACACTCTGACATTGGCTCGTATACACGAAGTGACATTTTAACACTGCTCAGCTGAATTCCAAGTATAGCTCAGGGATTTCTTCTCTTATGAGTTGATAATTAACTCTAGGCTCTTTTCACCCACGCACATTTATGCTTTGCTGGCTTTGTGATATGATTCTGAGCTTCAGTAGCTCATATTATTTAGATTGCAAGGATAATAAAATTTGTTGTGCATTTGTAGTAAAATTGCCTATAACTGGTCCCAGTTAAGTTGGAAAGAATACCGTTCAAATCTCAGTGCCAGCAAAATATAGAAGGTAAAGTCATCACCATCTCAGAGGCTTCTTTCTAAAAGGAAAGAGGGAGGCAACTGGGGTGGTCTAATCTGAAGGTTACCACAACTCATGTGAGGAGTGAGGTCAAGAATGTGGAAATGTCATGGTTACTTTGGGAATTGAGCCCATGCTGCTGGTGTTATTTAGTCATCTAGCCAACTGAGCTAACCAACCTACTCAAGTCAACCTTGTGGTATGGAATCTTGGTCAGAGGTGACAATATAGGATCAGATACACATTTATGTGGTGCCCGGTATTCAGCTCCACTCTTAATGCATTTTATAACCATCAGCAGTCACTACATCCTACTGGTATTTTCTACCCTCAGCACTGTTGTGTGCTGCAATTGCCAGTTACTACCAGCTTGTGGTTGGGGTCATTTTACTGCTGCTATCCCTTTCCCTTAACTGGATTGAAAGCACCAACTTGATTTATAGTTTTCGTGTAAAATCATGAGTGAATCTAAACAAGAAAAAGCTTTTGTCTGAACCAAAACCTTGTTTACTACTTGATAGATATCAGGTAAAAGTGACATTAAACAATTTAGAATGATTGTTAGATTCTTGAATAGAGCTTTAAATGATGACTTTGAACCTCACCATTAGGTAGTGACTGGCTTATTTCTATGTATTTTCATCCCATTAAAGCTATAACTTGCCTTATTTAGACACTGTGTCCAATTCTCCACTCCTACACTGAGAAACTAGACATACAAATTCCCGATGTGTAAACCAGTGTGCGGACCTGGTGGCTGCAATTCACCCAATGCTTGTCTCTACCAACATGCAAGTATTCCTTCACAACAATGTCTCTTCATTCTCAATGGCCACCTTGCTCCTCGGCAGTTTATCCACTTGCCAACACTAATTCACTAACCTTAATGGATCGTTGTCGATGCCGTCGCATCAAATCCACCATTACTTCAGCTTACTCAGGAACAGTGAAGAATAACATCTTCTGTCAACTCACTTTTACCTATGGGGATACATGTGCATCTCGTGTTTCGTCACAGGATGCACCCTGTGGCTCTAAGCTTGTTTCCTTCACTTTCACTAACTTCGCCCTTACTTGAGAATTGCCGCCCTCTCTACCCTACATATTGCTGCCGTAGTGCACACTCACTGACTTCAGCATTGGCTTACAGGCTGCCAGCCTCTGTGTGCTGACTTTGCTTTCATTGTCATCCACGCAGTCTTATAGTGCTCGGTTTTAAAAACACCGCACATTTCAAGCAAAAGGCCATCTGTGGAAGTCAAAAGGGAGCAGTCATCAGTGAGGTGAAGGGGGTCTGCAGTCAATTGGGTTATGCCACATTTAGTCAGGAAACTTCTTCATTTTCACTGTCAGTCATGCACTTGTGCCTACCATAATCTGGCAATTCCTTTACTGCAGTTTGGGGATTGGGTCATCGTCAAGCCTGCAGGGCCAAAGTAACCAGTCTATAATAAGAGCAAGGCACTTAAAAACAGAACATCAAGTTCCCACTTCATAACCACATTCCATTGTAGGCTTTGGAAGACAGTGCTTTGGAGCTGCCAGATTCATATAGTGAACTGGAAGGACACAAGGAGCATGATCTCTGATGTGGAAAAGCAGGCTTTTCTTTGAGGTGGGGTGCTATCATGGGGCTTACTGGCAGAATTCTACTCCCAATGCAGCATGTAAACTTTGTTTTTGCAACATATGGTTGGATGACTCAGAGCTCCTTATGGGAGAAGGACCTCGTTTGGAAGCCTCGATGCCACCCAGTGAGCAGGTTTAATACGAGGCTTCACAGTGGCAAAACTGCACGCTCAAAGATTCCTTCAGGAAAATGGTATTATGTTTTAGGCATTCACCAGATATTATCTGCTCATTTGATATGACACCATGGCTGGAAGCAATGTGGCCTCGGTGTTACTACAAACAAACATATAGGGAGACAGCAATTACTACTTTATCAGTGATAACAGAAATCTCCAGCAGCTGTCACACAGCTACCAGGTAGAAAGGAGGCAGAGATCATGATGAAACCTGCTCTACACCGGTGCAATTTCCTGAACAAAGTGTCCACTAAATCCAGACAACCCACAGAATAATTTGAAATCAACTGTTCTTTTCTCCCCTTGAGAAATAATTTGATATAGAATCACCTTTCTTAGTTTGATAAGATTCAACAATGTTCACAATGAATTTAAGCTTTCAGGTTGTCCAAAAAGGACGCAAGTCTATGCAACTTAGTTTAACTTTGAGCTATTTTTACCACCCGTTCTGTTTTTTCAGTCTGGTTTGTAACAAATTTTGAGCCCTTAGTATTTTTGAGAGAAATAAACGCCAAAGCGTTCCTTCATTGATTGTTTAATTGTTAAACTTATTAGCGTACTGCTGAATTTCAGTCAAAAGTCTACTGCTATGTTTTCAATAAGAAATATCTTTGTTATATTTATATAATGTCAAGATAATAAACGCAGGTATACCAATTAAGTACTACAATAACAAAAGGTCAATGGCAATGTATGATTTGTAAATGGCAATATTCAGTGTTGTAAAGCCAAAAACTCCAAGTACTGAAATATTATTAGATATTTGCATTAGATATATTCAGTTACATAAGTTTCTGATTGTTTCAATGTTCACTGTAAGCTAACCATCAGTCCAGTAAGGCACATTATTTTCCCTCATATTTAGCAGCGTCACTAAGTTTCATCAGCATACTTCTTTTTCACATAAAGTACTAAACAACAAATTATAAACAGTGTTAATTAATTATATATTGTAGGAATAATCTACAATTGATTTCTGATGAACTAGGCAATTAATGAATTATTCTATTCTGTCTCATCCACACATCTAAATTTTAATTAAATGCTCAACATCAAAAAATCTGCATTTGTTCAGCTCAATTCTTCCTAGGAGGAAATCAAGCAACTGGAAAATGAACATTTTCCAATATTTGCATATTGATGTGAGAATCTGCATTCTATTATACTGAAGAACTTATGTATTTAGTTAAAAATTGCTGTGTATAAAATGGTGAAAACATCAGCCTATACATATTGAATTACCATGACTGCACATGCAATGATCGAGTTTGTTTTTCATTACTTTATACAAGGCACAGTCGATCCTTGAAATGAGCTGATGACTTAAGGCAGCCAAAATCTCAATAGCCACTGCATGCATGGCCACTCAGTCCTTCAGAAATCCCCGTAATGTGGCCTTTTTGACAAAGTTATTCCATGTGTATACTGTGTTTTTGAGGACTGTAGAAAATGGCAGCAATGTCTGTTGATGTGGGTGCAGTCTGCCTCCTCGAGGGATCTTCACCTGCTCCTTCTCCCAAGAGGCTGTGTGCCCTCAGCTGGAGGTTCCTGTTCTTACTGGGCTTGCTAAAACAAGACAATACTTTCTCTCTCCATGCTGCCTCTGCATGAGGCAAGACCACAAGAAATCCAGCAACTACAATGTCCATATCAGACGTCTGAGTCAATAATCTGTTGGAAAGAGAAAACCATATCAATGATGGCACTCCTGAGCACACACATTAATCACAATGAAGCTTCACGCTGTGTCCAAACACAGTCCTGACTCAGTGTGCCATGGAGGCCTCACTCAGAGGCCAATTCCATGCCTTAATAAGGAGCTCTTAACTTTATCTATATTGTCGAACCAAAGTGCTGACGTTATCTTGGAGTAGTGAAATTCTGCCACCAAGGCAACATAATGTAGACCTCTCCCAAAAAGCCACATTGAAAACATCACAGATCATGTCCTAACAGACAGGGTACAATGTATCAGCTCCAAAGCATTGTCTTCAAGTGCCAGATATGAAGTAAGATTCAGAAATGGCAAACACAGGTGAGAGTTTTAAGTTAACATCTCATTAGAATTGCTTATATGGTGTGACATTGAAGCAATTAATGCAAACAATGAAATGGGCATGATTGCTTGAGACCATAATTTCTAATTTACCTCCTTGGTAAAATAATGACTCACCAATGAATTGCATTTTATGCCAGGTCAGTGGTCTTACTGAATCAATGGATGCACAATGATTCAATTGCTGTCGCAGTGCTTCAGCTTTAAACAATATTCTCTCCTCTAAAGAGAAAAGAAACAGTAACTTATTCCACCCACTCTGCAGACAGTGACAGCCATTCTGCATCATTATTTCACAGGTGACTTTGGATTGAAGATGGCAAGGTTTTAACTTTGTGTCCATGTGACTGACTCACAGGCTCTGCACGACGATCCTTCCTCACCCCCCCACAATCCTTCACGTTGTCTTTTGCATTTCTATCCCTCCATCCCTGATGACTTTGCAGAATCAGACTGTTAACATTCAGCCCTTTTACATTACTGTCAATGTCCACAATTGACACCCTGAACCAATGCTTTGCAAATCACCATTCTCTTGTTGGCTATTCACTATCGTCTATACTTGAGGCCACAGTGATTATGTCTTGTAAAATCTTCCATTCCCAGAGCTCTCTGTTCCCTCCTATGCTTTCTGAGATCCTACTTCACTGTAATTGTTCACTCAATGACACAGTTCAATGAACCCCATCCCTTGACTTGAGCTTCCCACTTTTCCCAAGACTCTTTGGATTGATGTCCCAGACCCCTGGTTGTTAAAGCCTGTACCTTCAGACTCACTAGTTTCCCACCCTTTGCAGCCTAATTTGGCAGGACAGCTGTGATAGTGAACAACCCAGCCCACACATTGTTGTCTCCATTGCAGCCTAACGGACCTGCCTGGAGTCACCAGACTGTTTACACGTAACCTGTAGGACTGAGTGTAGCCCAAATCCCCAGTGTTCAAGGACATGGGGAATCAGACTCTTGCAGGACCAAATGCCTCAATTACCATGTCCTACCCGCTGTGCTGGAATTGGATAATCTCCTTAAATGAGTGTGGTAGTACTCCCTGACTTACCCCTTGACCTCACTAAGGACTGGTCCTCTTTGAAGTTAGACATGATTATTTGGCTGAAGCACTTGCAGTTTGTTTGCTGCATAAGCTGCTGGCTTATGCTGTAGGTATGATATTGACTTAGCAGAGTGCCACATAGCAACATGTCCACATTTTTTATTGATCAGTGCACTGAACCATGACAAACTACCTGCCTCTCCCTCTTCACTGTAAAGGAATGCTTGCCACATAAGCTGACAGCCTGTAACTAATCACTAAAAAGCTGATGTACTGAAATATACTGCAGGCCACAGAGGCTGCCAGCATGTAAGTATGCACAAAGTATTAAGTACTCGGAAAGCAAGACGAACAGTAAGATAGTGCAAACTAGCCATTTGGGGCAGCACAGTGGCTCAGTGATTAGCGCTGCTGTCTCACAGTGCCAGGGACCTGGGTTTGATTCAATCTTAGGGTGACTGTCTCGTTGGAGTTTGCACATTCCCCCAGTGTCTGCATCGGTTTTCTCCAGTTGCTCTGGTCTTCTCCCACAATCCAAAGATGTGCAGGTTAGGTGAATTGGCAGTGCTAAATTATCCATAGTGTTCAGGGATGTGTAGGCTAAGTGAGGTCACCATGGGGAAAATGCAGGGTTACAGGGGTAGGCTGGGGGAGGGGGAGCGATGGTGGGTCTGGGTAGGATGCTCTTCGGAGGGTTGATTTGGACTCATTGGGCCAAATGACCTGCTTTCACACTGTAGGGTTTCTATGGTTACATAACTGGCACAAAGGTAAAAGACAGAGGGTGGCAGTGGAGGGTTGTTTCTCAGATTGGAGGCCTGTGACCAGTGGAGTGACACAAGGATCAGTGCTGCCTCCACTGCTTTTTGTCTTTTATATAAATGACTTGGATTTGAACATAGGAGGTATGGTTCGTGAATTTGCAGATGACACCAAAATAGGACGTGTAGTGGACAGTGAAGAAGGTTACCTCAGGGTATCTTGATCATATGGGCCAATGGGCTGAGGAGTGGCAGATGGAGTTTAATTTAGATAAATTAAAATAAATACGTTTTGGAAAGGCAAATCAGGGCAGGACTTATATATTTAATGGTAAGGTCCTAGGGAGTGTTGCCAAAGAAAGAGACCTTAGAGTGCAGGTTCATAGTTCCTTGAAAGTAGACTCACAGGTAGATAGGATAGTGAAGACGAATTTAGTATAGAACATAGAACATAGAAGAATACAGCGCAGGACAGACCCTTCGGTCCTCGATGTTGCGCCGATCCAAGCCCACCTAACCAACACTAGCCCACTATCCTCCATATGCCTATCCAATGCCCGCTTAAATGCCCATAATGAGGGAGAGTCCACCACTGCTACTGGCAGGGCATTCCATGAACTCATGACTCGCTGAGTAAAGAACCTACCCCTAACATCTGTCCTATAACTACCCCCCCCCCCCTTAATTTAAAGCTATGCCCCCTTGTAACTTTTCATGCGGGTTATGATTGAATGTGTAGGCCCCCTCTGGAAAACTAAAATTTGGAACCAGTACTTGCTAACCATAATGGATGTGTCTACCAGATTTCTGGAGGCAATTCCATTACAGAATATAAATGCGAAAAAGGTGGTAGAGGAGTTAGTATCTTTTTTCATGTGGTGTGGGCTACCCAGAGAGATTAGGCCAGACCAAGGGTCAAATCTTATGCTTGGCTGTTTAATGAAATCATGCTTAGCTTAGGCATGTCGCACTTTTAATCGCGTGCGTACAATCCTGAATCCCAGGTAACCTGCCACATCCTTCCTCACTGTCTACAACTCCTCCGACTTTCGTATCATCTGCAAACTTGCTCACCCAACCTTCTAACCCCTCCTCCAGGTCATTTATAAAAATGACAAACAGCAATGGTCCCAAAACAGATCCTTGCGGAACACCGCTAGTGACGGCACTCCAAGATGAACCTTTGCCATCAACTACTACCCTCTGTCTTCTTCCAGCCAGCCAACTCCAAACCTCCAACTCACCCTCAATGCCATACCCCCGTATATTTTGCAGTAGTCTACCATGGGGAACCTTATCAAACGCCTTACTAAAATCCATAAAATCCATGTTTTCCTTTATTGGTCAGAGCATTGGGTACAGGAGTTGGCAGGTAATGTTGCAGCTGTACAGGATATTGGTGAGGCCATTTTTGGAATACTGTGCTCAGTCCTGGTCTCCCTGCTACAGGATGGATATTATGAAACTTGAAAGAGTTCAGAAAAGATTGGCAAGAATGTTGCCAGGGTTGAGGGTTTCAACTATAGGGAGAGGCTGAATAGGCTGGGGCTGTTTTCCTTGGAACATCAGAGGCTGAGGGGTGACCTTATAAAACTTTATAAAATCATGAGGGGCATGGATAGGGTGAATAGTTAGGATGGAGGAGTCTAAAACTAGAGGACATAGGTTTAAGATGAGAGGGAAAAGATTTCAAAGGCACCTAAGAAGCAGCCTTTTCATGCAGAGGGTGGTGCATGTATGGCATGAGCTGTCAGAGGAAGTGGTGGACATTGGTACAATTACAACATTTAAAAGGCATCTGAATGGGTACATGAATAGGAAGGATTTAGAGGGATATGAGCCAAGTACTGGAAAATGGGGCGAGATTAATTTAGAATATCTGTTCGTCAAGGACAAGTTGGACTGAAGGGTCTGTTTCTGTGCTGTATATCTCAATGACTCTGTGACTCTAAGTACTATTAGATGCATAAAATGTATTTGTGTCTCTGCATGAAAAATGACCTGCCAGAAGCATTAAAGTCATAAGACTTTGTTGAGCTTGAAAGTGAAGAGCTAACGGCTAAAGTATTATATGAATTGGTCTGAAAGCAGGACTGCGGTGATAAGCGAGGATTTTGGTGACGATAACTTGCATAGACTAAGGGTGAAAGAGCACACTGTCCACGAACATGCAGGGTTGCTATGGTGAAGACCAGGATGGAAGTAGTCCCTGGTTTTCATGTCAGGAATTGGCAGTCTAGTTTCTCAGGGAAGGAGAGGAGCATTTGAAACTGCATAGGAATGAATCAAATTGAGCTCTTAATGAGATGCAAATACAGCATAATAAGGTAGTTGTCACTCATTAGCAAGATTCTGACCTTGCTATTGAAGCCTTAAGGGAAAATAAGATCATTCTTCTTCATGTAAAAAATCATATTTTTTAATTTTGCCATATTTTCTTAAGTTCTGAACATTAACAACACCACTCAAGAGAGTCGGAAAATTCTACCCATCGTGCAGAAGAATTTTCTTCCCTTTGTGCTGTTTACAAGTTTCATGTTATCTTTCAAACATAATTTTACATCTGCCCTATTTTCATCCTGTGCATTTGCATTGTTTCCACTTGTTCCCCAAAACAATTTGGCACTGCCTGACCTCGTTTCCAAAAAGGTTTTATTTTTCTAGTGGAATTTGGCTGGGGTGACGAGGCATTCTACCCCATTCTTCCCCTCATTGAGCACCAAGTAGAAACCGCACAAAGGCCAATTATAATCACCGATTTAAATCTGTACAACTTACTCTGCCTTCCACTGGAAATAATCATTTCAAACCACCTTGTCGCCTTTCAGAAATAACCTATGACTGACAAACAAAGAAAATACTTTTAGTGGACTTCATGAATTAATCTTGCCTCGCCACCAGCCCCTCCCATCATTGACACTGAAAAATCTGCGGCTTATCCTAATGTTGAGATTCTGAGTTTTTAGAGATTCTGCTTTTTTTCTCCATTTTTATGTGTGTCTGTGTGCATGTGTGTATCAAACAGCAAGATTCTAAGCTGTTTAATGTCAAATTCACCTCTTCCAACTTTGAAGAAATGTGGCAAGATTCCTTACCTTTTTAGGGTTAGGTCTGAGGCAGCTCTATGACTAACTAATGGTATCACTTTAATCTGGTACCTATTGGATGTTTGATCAATGCAAGGATGTGTGTGCATAAACCTCTGAGTGGTGGCATGTGTGTTTCAATCAAGAACAGTAAATGTATTCTAACACACCGGATCTAAAACAACCGTCCAAAACACAAAGATTTACCCACTACCCACTGTACATTAAACCTTTTCCTAAAGAAGACAGATCAAAACAGAGAGAGATAGATAATAAATGTCAGCTTTGTTAGTAATGACTACATACTGAGAATGAATTTGCAAAAGAAATGTTAAGTATAGGCCAATTATCTTATTTATTTTCATTGCACACTTGATTTTTTTATTTTAAAAGTTATTTTATTATACATTTACAATGAAAAAAGAAGTAAATAACTGACACCTTCATCATTTAAGGGCGGCACGGTGGCACAGTGGTTAGCACTGCTGCCTCGCAGCGCCATTTTATTTTAAAAGTTATTTTATTATACATTTACAATGAAAAAAGAAGTAAATAACTGACACCTTCATCATTTTCCCCACCCAATTTAGTCAAGATACACAGCATTGCAGCATGAACAGTGTTGAATCGTAAATATATTTAATGTTGAACCCTTGACTGGAATTGACCAGTAGAGAGCACCAACACCACTTTAATCATTTATTCAGCTTTCACTTATTCCAGAAAGCTTTCACATTGTACTTAGAGGGATTAATGTTGCACATATTATCTGGAGGAAGGATACAAACAGCAATTTAGAACTGAAATTCTATGCTTCCTGGTGTCTCTTTAACTACAATATGTAACAAAAGAAGGGATGCTGACAGGAGAATAAAAAAGGACATTCACTGTGAAAGGGTCAAAGGAAATGATAATGAGAATTATTGAAATACTACAAATGGCATGAAGAAATTGAAGAACTGACACAATGTTGAGGATCAATTATTAGTTTAGGTACTAATAATTTCCTAATTGATCTACCATTACTTCTCACCTAGACAAGATTTGATTTACCATGATCTGTGTAGAAGGAAGTTCAATTTTGAAAAATGTTTAAACTGAGTCCAGATGGAATGAATAACTTATGAACTGAATGGAAATTAGATGCTTTGCATTTTTGTTTGCAACCTGATTGTATTATTGTTATGGGGTGACCTAGATTTTATGTACATTAAGAGGAAAGCAACAAAAAACATCTTCGATATCTGTTTTGTATCTTCCAAACTTCTCTTTACTCTGTGGTTCACTTCTTACTATACACTCCCTTGTAATAATAATATGACACCACATAGCATGCATAGAATGGTTCCATAGTATTACAGAGAGTTTTAACATGTACTAGCGTAGTTATAGTAACCAGACAGTAAGAACATGGCTGTACTGCATCAATCACACTTGTAGCTGTCTCATAATTCTAGATTAATCTCTATGTATCATCAGGAGTTCTGAATTATGCAGTCAAAGTCTTAGACTTGTTGCCAAAGTCTGAACTTGAACAGGGGTCAAGATACTGAAGAGTAGGAGATTACTTTGTTAATAATAAAAGCTCATTCACATTCTCAATTAATGATGTTTCCACATCTTAAGGTGGAAGAGTTGACGAATAAAATAAATTTAAATTCCCCATCTCAGCTCCAGTGACTGTTTCATGTTTTAAAATGAATCTAATTGGTAGCAACGCTGCTCTTCGAGTTCGTGATTTTTTTCAAACTAATCAAATGCATTATTACGAAATAGCATCTCATGCTTCTGTATTAATCCAAATTTATTTCATAATGGCAACATCTTTCTTGTTTTCACTGAAAAAATAATCCACAAGGATTTTTAAATGGTCAACACGTTTTATTTTTGTGAGCTGATTATAATGTTCATCCTGCACATAGCTTGAAAAACACTATAACTATTTATCATGGCTAATGCCTCTGTTAATAGAATAGCACTCAAACCATTAGGCAGTCAACCACAAAGATGTCAAACAGGTTAGAAGACTAAGTATAGAATAATCATTATACAGTTTGATACGTTAAAATTGGATTCAATAGGGTGTAGGTTTGCTCGCTCAGCTGTAGGTTTGATATCCAGATGTTTCATTACCTGGCTAGGTAACACCATCAGTGGCGACCTCCAAGTGAAGCGAAGCTGTTGTCTCCTGCTTTCTATTTATATGTTTTTTCTGGTTGGGGTTCCTGGGTTTGTGGTGATGTCATTTCCTGTTCGTTTTCTGAGGGGTTGATAGATGGCATCTAGATCTATGTGTTTGTTTATGGCGTTGTGGTTGGAGTGCCAGGCCTCTAGGAATTCTTTGGCATGTCTTTGCTTAGCCTGTCCCAGGATAGATGTGTTGTCCTAGTCGAAATGGTGGTTTTTTTCACCCATGTGTAGGGCTACGAGGGAGAGAGGGTCGTGTCTTTTTGTGGCTAGTTGGTGTTCGTGTATCATAGTAACTAACTTTCTTCCTGTTTGTCCTATGTAGTGTTTGTGGCAGTCGTTGCATGGAATTTTGTAGATGACATTGGTTTTGTCCATGGGTTGTACTTGGTCTTTTAAGTTTGTTAGCTTTTGTTTGAGAGTGTTGGTGTGTTTGTGTGCTACTAGAATTCCGAAGGGTCTTAGTAGTCTGGCTGTCATTTCTGAGATTTCTTTAATGTATGGTAAGGTGGTTAGGGTTTCTGGCTGTGTTTGGTCTGCTTGTCGAGGTTTGTTCCTGAGGAATCTGCGCACTGTGTTTTTTGAGTATCCGTCCTTCTTGAATACGTTGTATAGGTGGTTCTCCTCTGTTTTCTGAAAAACGAACAGGAAATGACATCACCACAAACCCCAGGAACCCCATCCAGGACAAACATATAAATAGAAAGCAGGAGACAACAGCTTCGCTTCACTTGGAGGTCGCCACTGATGATGTTACCTAGCCAGGTAAAGAAATGTCCGGATATCAAACCTACAGCTCAGTGAGCAAACCTACAACCTAAACCTCAACCTTGCACAAACCTTACATTGGATTCAATATTTAGTTTAGATAAAGAGTCATAGAACAGAATTCTCACCTTACAATGTGCCTGACCAATTTGATTCCATTTTTTCTCATTAAAGTGAGCAAATTTCTGTCTAATTGCAGTTAAAGCTTTTCATTCTGTCACCCTCCAACATATTCAGCAGTGCTAAGTTGCAATGAAGCTCCATGACAACTATGATTGTTGTAGTTCACTATTAGGGAATGAAATCTGCCAGTCTTATCTAGTCTGCTTCACATGTGACCCCTGCCACATAGAACGACATGTGATTGTCGTTCGTAATGACTGAGCAAGCACTTAGTTCCATGGCGAAAAGGGATAGGCAGACAATGGTGGCCTTGGCAGAATGTCCACACTTCAGACAGGTGTTGTGAAATGTGAAAGGGCTCAACAAAGGATTTACAAGTATGTTGCCAGGATTGGAGGGTTTGAGCTATAGGGAAAAGCTGACTAGGCTGGGGCTGCTTTCCCTGGAGCAGTGGCTGAGGGGTGACCTTACAGAGTTCTATAAAATCATGAAGAGCATGGATAGGGTAAATAGACAAGGTCTTTTTCCCCAAGATATGAGAAGTCCAAACCTTGAAGGCAGTGGCTTAAGGTGAGAGGGGAAAGATTTAATAGGGACCTAATGAGCATCTTTTTCATGCAGAGGGTTGTGCGTGTATGTAATGAGCTGGCAGAGAAAGTGGTAGAGACTGTTACAACCTTTAAAAGGCATTTAGATGGGTACATGAATAGGAAGGCTTTAGAGGGATCTGGGCCAAATGCTGGCAAATGGGACTAGATTAATTTAGGATATCTGGTTGGCACGGACAAGTTGGACCAAAGAGCATGTTTCCATCTTTACATCTCTATGACTCTGTGACTCTGTGACTCATTAAGGAATTATAAAATCTTGCATCTTGCCTTGTTTAGAACACATTTGGAAAATGGTGTACCATTCTGATCAATACATTATAAAAGAGATGTGAATGCACTGGAGAGTTTATAGAAATAATTTTCAGAGGTAATATCTGGACTGCACAGTTTTACCTCTCAGGAAAGGATAAGCATAGAAGGTGAGGCTGTGACCAAAGAGAGGTCATAGGGTCATAGAGTCATAGAGATGTACAGCACAGAAACAGACCCTTCAGTCCAACTCATCCATGCCGACCAGATATCCCAACCCAATCTAATCTCACTAGGCCCATATCCCTCCAAAACCTTCCTACTCATATATCCATCCAGATGCCTTTTTAAATGTTGCAATTGTACTTGCCTCCACTTCCTCTGGCAGCCCATTCCACACATGCACCACCTTCTGCGTGAAAAAGTTGCCCCTTCGGTCTCTTCCCCCTCTCACTCTTAGCCAAAGCCCTCTAGTTCTGGACTCCCCATCCCAGGGAAAATACCTTGACTATTTACCCTGTCCATGCCCCGCATGATTTTATAAACCTCTACAAGGTCACCACTCAGCCTCCGGTGCTCCAGAGAAAACAGCCCTAGCCTATTCAAACTTTCCTTATTGCTCAAATCCTCCAACACTGGCAACATCCTTATAAATCTTTTCTGCACCCTTTCAAGTTTCACAGCATCCTTCCAATAGGAAGGAGACCAGAATTACACATAATATTCCAAAAGTGACCTAACCTATACCCTTTACAGCATCAACATGACCTCCCAACTCCTGTACTCAATGCTCTGACCAATAAATGAAAGCATACCAAATGCCTTCTTCACTATCCTATCTACCTGCAACTCTACTTTCAAGGAGTTATGAACCTGCACTCCAAGGTCTCTTTGTTCAGCAATACTCCCTAGGACCTTACCATTAAGTGTATAAGTCCTGCCCTGATTTGTCTTTCCAAAATGCAGCACCTCACATTTATCTAAATTAAGTTCCATCTGCAACTTCTCAGCCCATTGGCCCATCTGATCAAGATCCTGTTGTAATCTGAGGTAACCTTCGTCACTGTCCACTGCACCTCCAATTTTGGTGTCATCTGCAAACTCACTAAATATGCCTCTTATGCTCGCATCCAAATCATTTATATAAATGACGAAAAGTAGTATACCCAGTTCCGATCCTTGTGGTACTCCACTGGTCACAGGCCTCCAGTCTGAAAAACAACTCTCCACCACCACCTTCTGTCTTCTGCCTTTGAGCCAGTTCTATATCCAAATGGCTAGTTCTCCCTGTATTCCATGAGATCTAACTTTGCGAACCAGTCTTCCCTGGTATTTAAAACATAAAACAGACACAGAGTAAACATTTCCACTTGTAAGCAATGGCAAAGCAAGAGACCATCAAACTAGGACAGTCACCAAGGCATCAGAAAGAAAATAGAGAAAAATAATTCTGACCAGGTAGTGATGAAAATGGGAAACTTGCGATAACTGATAGAAATTGAGGCAACTTGGACGTGTTATAAATGGGTTACGTAACAATGGTATGATCCAGGTGTAGACAGTGTTTCTGTTGGGTTTTCTCATCGATATAATTCAGAAAAACATGCAAGTAATGGCCAGTAGCCCCATCAGCCCAAATGAATTTATCAAGTCTGCAAAGCATTGCTTTGAAGCAACGAAATGCCAATTTTTAATCCCTAAATCTTCATTTATATGAAGCCAGGTGAACACATGAAGAAGAAAAGATTGGAACAGTGTCCTGCTGGAGTTAAATAAGGAATGAGGTGGGAGGTTTGACTGGTCCATAAATACATGTTCGATGGTTCAGAAAAATGACTTTTCATCAGTATAGTATATTATACATCGTCTAAATAATGATTGAATTTTTTGGTGTTAACCACATTAGTAAAGAATAGTATCTGACAGGTCTGATTGAAACTTACAGTATATTGAATGGCCTGGATAGAGTGGACATTGGGAAGATGTTTCTATTGGCAGGAGAGATAAGAACCTGAGGGCACAGCCTTAGAGTAGAGGGCAAACCCTTTAAAACGGAGATAAGGAGAAACTTCTTCAGCCAGAGAATGCAGAAGCTGTGGCATTCATTGGAACAGAGGGCTGTGTAGGCCAGGTCATTGAGTATAATTAAAACTGAGATAGATAAGTTCTTAATTGTCAAGAAGATCAAAGGTTACAGGGAGAAAGTGGGAAAATGGGGTTGAAAACCCTATCAGCCATGATAGAATGGTAGAGCAGATTTGATAGGCTGAGTGGCCTAATTTCTGCACCTACGGTCTTATGGTCTTATGGACCAATGTGTGAAGTCTATGATTCATAGAATGTCTGTTCTGCAAAAGCAGAACAAATGAAAACAGATCATTTTTGATATTTGTTTACATTAATTTCTAATAATTAGAAGTATTTTGCAGGAAAATTAGAAATCAAAAATAAAATATAAGCAAATGCTTTTTTCTGAAGGTTTTGTGATCTTTAGCCAGGAATTTAATTTAATGATAATGACATTTGACTTATATTCTATGCAGCTTACAAGATAAAGTGATCATGCAGTGAGCTCAACACTTGTTAGTCTCTATTGTTCATACACCATCTGTGTTAGAAATCCTATTCAATCTATTTTTATCTGAAAATCAGACAATATCTCCAATCTACATCAAGTCATAATATTCAGATTGAGTAAATGCACTAAAGGTAGCTTTCTAGCTCTATGCATTAGCCTTAATTCAGCAGAGTAAATTTTTCACGTTAAATATAATACTTTTGCTTATTGATCGACATAGATTATATAAAATTATTGTTATTCAGTGCTTTCTCGACTCAAGCTATTTGTTCAGATTTATGGTAAGGTGCCTCAGTGGTTAGCACTGCTGCCTCACAGCGCCAGCGACCCGAGTTCAATTCCAACCTCAGGTGACTGTCTGTGTGGAGGTTGCACATTCTTCCTGTGTCTGCGTGGGTTTCCTCCACATGCTCGGTCTCCTCCCACAATCTAAAGATATGCAGATATGGTGAATTAGCCGTGCTAAATTGCCCATAGTGTTCAGGGATGTGTAGGTTAGGTGCACTAGTTAGGGATAAATGTTGAGTAGTAGGGGAATGGGTGGGTTATTTTTCGGAGGGTCGGGGTGGACTTGTTGGGCCAGATGGCCTGTTTCCATACTGCAGGGATTCTATGACTCCATCAAAAAAATGAAATGACACACTGGTGCAAGACAAAGGGATGTTCCTTCAAGAGTGAAAATGTGAGGATTCTGATTAACACTGCAACAACTGGCATCTGTTTTCTATTTGACTATTTTTTTGGAAGAGCAGAAATGACAATTGAGGGAGTTTCAGAGAATTTGAGTGTGCAGAATACAAGTTGACAATCTTCAGTCCTGCCTAATGCAATATGAGAGTACATATGATCTCTCTTGGTGTTGGCTTGAACAATAACAATTGAAACCCCTTACTGGATGCACATTCTAAAATACATTGCAATTCCTCAAGACATGAATTAAAATGGAGGTAGAATACTTAGTGACAGTAAAAATTAACACTGTACTAAACTTCTCTGCTATTGGATTTCACTGTACACCAACAGCAGCTGGTCCTCAGTCTTGTAGTCAATATAGATGTTGTTGACCTCAAATAAAATTGCCCACAACAACGTGGCAATCTCTGTGGTAAAGTTCACAAATTTTCCAAAATTAATTTTATTGATGCACAAACTATAGGTGATCGATGGCATCCAGCAATTGTAAGAAAATTGATTTGTTAAGCAGTCAATCTCATTAAAGCAGTCTCACAGATAGAAGTCCAGGCAGTAAAAACTGCATGGTGGCTTAGCAGTTAGCACTGCTGCCTCACAGTGCCAGGGACCCAGGTTCAATTACAGTCTTGGGTGACTGTCTGTGGGGAGTTTAAACTTTCTCCCTGTGTCTGCATGGGTATGCTCTGGTGTCCTCCCACAATGCAAAGATATACAGGTTATGTGAATGAGAAATGCAGGCTAAAGGTGATGAGTCTCATGGGATGCTCTCTGGATGTCAGTGTGGACTTATTGGGTTGAATAGCCTGTTCCACACTGTTGGGATTCTATCTCTAATGTTTAAAAAAAAAGCACTGTATAGTGTTCACTCTGGACTTATTAATGAATGGACTGCATTTACTAATTATTTGGATGATATAATAGGAGCTCTCATATCCAACTTTGTTAATGGTGCAAAGAAAAGTGACATTGTGAGCACAGTAGATAAAGGCATAAAATTATGTTGAAATATTGAGCTGGTTAATTCTTACCCCTGCTGACAGGACATGTAACTTAGGTCAGGTGGCTAACCCAGTACATGCCCTCCTACCACCAAGCTCATCCCCATAATACAGCTCCAGAAAGTTAACTTTCTTCACATTAAGGGGCACGGGACCACTCAACATCAATGTAGCCCATTCACAATGCTTCATGGCTGTAGGTTAGCCATCTTTTGAACCTGTCAACTGGGCAACTGACTTTTCTTCCAAGAGATCAAGTTGCCCATGCAATCCTACTCCATAACATTTTGGTTATTGGTAGATTCACTGAACAGGCCAAACTATGGAGGATGGATTTTAATGAGGTTGTAAACTTTGTTTATAAAATGGGCAGAAAAGAGTCTTTCCTAAATGGTGAAAATCTAGAGACAATGGAGTTTGAAAGAGACTTGAGGATCCTGGTACAGAGATCATGAATGTGCTATGAATAGCTACAGATTTAAACAGAGTGACAACCTGTGTTGGGAGACAGGGAGAGTTAATAGTCCAGGTTAATGGCCTTTCACTGGATCCCTACAGTACAGGAGGCTGTTCAGTCCATCCTGTCTGATGAGACAATGGAATCAAACTATCTTAATAATCACAAAATTCTCCTTTTCAAGTACATAACTCATTTCTTCATGAAAATTACTAAAAACCAAGGTCTGAATTTTCTGTTATTTTGGTTAAGTGTCAATTTGAGGTAGCTCTGTGCAGGGCTTTCCTGTGTGAACCCTGGCCACTTTTTATTAGATTACATTACAGTGTGGAAACAGGCCATTCGGCCCAACAAGTCCACACCGACCCGCCGAAGCTCAACCCACCCATACCCCTACATTTACCCCTTACCTAACAGTACGGGCAATTTAGCATGACCAATTCACCTGACCCGCACATCTTTCGACTGTGGGAGGAAACCAGAGCACGCGGAGGAAACCCACGCAGACACGGGGAGAACGTGCAAACTCCACACAGTCAGTCGTCTGAGGCGGGAATTGAACCCGGGTCTCTGGCACTGTGAGGCAGCAGTGCTAACCACTGTGCCACCGTGTCGCCCACTAATGGGCGGCATGAATCTCTCATGAGATTCTCCATTTCTCACCTCATTAATTATGCACATGATACCACTCTTGTGTAATTTTATACAGAAAGATTGGATGGAAGAAAAGATTTGAGGCAGATATTTGAATCATGTTCTGAATACATTCTAAGTGGAATATTGTGAATGAAGGCTGAAAAATTAAGATAAATTATATATCTGTCCTGGCAGAGAACTTATCTACAATGCAATATGGCTGTCCATCTGGGTAGATGTGACCTGTGATGCCCCCTATTGGAAGTGGGTGCACATTCACTGATCCTCCACGCGCAGTGATGTCATTATCAGTGCGTGCACTGCTGACAAGGAGATTGAGGAGGGCAAGGCTGGAACTGGGTGATAGTGGGACAAAGGTCAAGATTGAGAATGAGGGGAGGCCTGAACTAGGAGCAAGAGTGTGAGTGAGGTGGAGAGTGGAGACTTGTGCCAGGCGTGTAATGTCCATGGGGAGGAGAGTCTTGGAACAACCAGAGAACAACTTCAAAAGACAGTAAACCCTTCACTTTCTCATGCAGGGGACTTTACTTTACATCCAAGTGTCTCTTTCTGTTGATGGTGAATGTCATAATCTTTCTGCTCAATGTTCATAGGATTGTTTCCTATGAGCATTATACTTCACATTTGCCAGTTAATAACTTGTGTTTTTGAAAACAGAATAAGGGCAAGTTGGTGACAGTAAATTATTCCAAGCTATGTGTTGCCAATTAAAGCTCCATTTGTACATTACCTTAAGGAGGGATCTTGTGGTACAATGGTAATATCCCTACCCCTGAGCTAGGAGGCCCTGTAGAAGGATTAAACCCAAAATGTTGACTTCGCCACATCCTGATACTGCTTGGCTTGCTGTGTTCTTCCAGCCTCCTGCTTGTCTACCTTGGATTCCAGCATCCGCAGTTTTTTGCCTGTTTTTTTGTAAGTTTTGTACCACTGGTTCAGATCCTGCCTGCTCCAGAGGTGTATAATAACATCTCTCAACAGGTTGATTAAAAATACTGACATGACCCTTAGGTCCCAGTTCAGCTGCAAACAAAACTACAAAGACTGCTTGAATAAACAGTGAAGTAAATGTTGTTCACTATGAATGTAAGGTTATTTACTTTCAAAACATGCAGATATCTTCCAGCCACCCTGGGTTTTTAAAGCATTTTTTTTCTCTCATTTCAGTCCACAATTGAAATCACAGAAAACAGAATTAAAAAGACATGGTCTTATAAAAAATCCAATCACTTCTGAGTTGCTGCCATAAACTTAAATTACACTAGTGCCTGTAAAAATGTAAGTTTATGAAGTATTGTTTTTTAAATTGCCTAATCTCATCATGTCGCAGTTTGGCTAGCAAAGATGTGCCAAATAAACGTTTGTTACTTGATGTATCTCTTAGGCTCACCCCAGTGTCTCTGCAAAGTATTTCACTCATGACATACATCCTTTTACGTTAAGCTCGGCACAATTAATTCAGGAAGGATGATAAAGGTATCTTGCATTGGGTTTGAGGTATCTTAAAGGCAAGCTCATCAAGGTCCCTCATGACATGTTATGTCATTAACACAGATAGTACAAATAAATCATTCCATTCCCTTGCCAGTGGAAAACATAATGTCTAATGTCTAAAGTTAAGGAACACAAATAGAACACAACCAACAGAATTCAAGTAATCACATGATAGATGAGATTCTCAAAGCTTCTATACTTGTATGAATGTATTAACCTTTATCATGCTTGTATTAGGTTGACAGAATTTTGCAGTTTACAAAATTGAGAACATGACATTACACACAGAATAAAATGAAAAACAAAAAATGGTATAGATGAGGCATTGGGGGCCAGGGAAACAAAATCATGGAGGAGGTGGAGAGCAGGGGTGGTGTCCCGAACCCATGTCCTCTACCTCCTCCATGACTTCTGTTTCCCTGGCCCCCAGCACCTCATCTTTACCATGGACATCCAGTCCCTGCACACATCCATCCACCATGATGAAGGGCTCCAAAACCTCCGGTTTTTCCTCTCCTGTCAACCCCACCAGTACCCTTTCATTGGCACTCTCATTCGTTTGGCTGAACTGGTCCTCACCCTGAATAATTTCTCCTTTGTATTCTCCTACTTCCTCCAGACCAAAGGGGTAGTCATGAGCACCTGCATGGGCCCCAGCTGTGCCTGTATCTTTGTCGAGTATGTGGAACAGTCCATCTTCCTCTGCTGTACGGACACCATTCCCCAACCTTTCCTCTGCTACATTGATGACTGTATCGGCACCACCTTGTGCTCCCATGAGGAGGTTGAACAGTTCATCAACTTCACCAACACATTCCACCCTGACATCAAGTTCACCTGGACCAGCTTGGACACCGCCCTCCCCTTCCTGGACCTCTCCATCGCTAATAACGTCGATCGACTCAACACGGACATCTACTACAAACCCACTGACTCCCACAGCTACATGGACTACACCTCCTCCCACTGTGCCTCCTGTAAAAATGCTATCCCTTGTTCCCAATTCCTCTGCTTCCACCACATCTGCTCCCAGGAGGACCAATTTCATCACAGAACAAACCAGATGGCCTTCTTCTTTAAAGACCGCAATTTCCACTCCCATGTGGCTGATGGTGCCCTCCAGCACACCTCATTCACTTCCTGCACCTCTGCCCTTGAACTCCACCCCTCCAACCGCAATAAGGACAGAACCCTGCCCTTCCCCCCTCCTCTCCCCACCCCCGCCAGTCCTTGCCTTCCACCTCACCAACCTCCGTATAGAATACTTCATCCACCGCCATTTCCGCCACCTACAACAGATCCCCCACCAGAGATACATTTCCCTCCCCACCCCTATCTGCCTTCCATAAAGATCACTCTGTCTGCGACACCCTTGTTAGGTCCACACACCCCACCAAACCACCCTCCACTCCCAGCACTTTCCCCTGCCACTGCAAAAATTGCAAAACCTGTGCCCACACCTCCCCCCTCACCTCCGTCCAAAGCCCCAAAGGAGCTTTCCACATCCATCAGAGTTTTCCCTGCACTTCCACACACGTCATTTATTGTATCTATTGCTCCCGATGTGGTCTCCTCTACACTGAGAAGACAGGATGCCTATTCGTGGAATTCTTCAGTGAACATTTCTGGGACACACACTCAAAACAATCCCACCACCCCATGGCCAAAAACTTTAACTCACTCTCCCATTCCATCAAGGACATGCAGGTCCTGGGCCTCCTCCACCTCCAAACCCTTACCACCCTATGCATGGAGGAAGAATGCCTCATCTTCCAACTTGGGATCCTCAAACCACACGGGATCAATGTGGATTTCACCACTTTCCTCATTTCCCCTTCTCCCACCTGATCCGAGATCAAACCTTCCAAGTCAGCACCTTCCTCTTGACTGTCCTACCTGTTCACCTCCTTCTATCTATCTGTTCCACCCTCCTCTCCAACCTATCATCTTCACCCCCAACTTTCTCTACTATTGCATTCTCAGCTACCTTCCCCCCATCCCCACCGCCCTCTCTCAGCCCATTTGGGCCACCCTCTCATTCCTGATGAAGAGCTTATGCCCGAAACGTCGATTCCCCGCTCCTCGGATGTTGCCTGACCAACTGTGCCTTTCCAGTGTCATAATCTTCAACTTAGAATCTTTCAGACTCAGTTTTTAGCGCAATGTGATTTGTCACCAATATATCTCCTTTCATAAATGCTCAATATTATTCTTAGAATAAAGCAATACTCAACTTAATATTACTTATCTCCACTGAAGTTCTTTTACAGTTTCCCCTTCCACCAATAACACCATTAACATTTTAAGCAATCATCTCTTTACTCACATGTTCTCCACTGCTTCCAATAAGTCTCGTTCACTAAAGTCATTAATCCCCAGGAGCATTTTCAGCTTTCTGGGTTGACCTATAGGATGTCGGTACTCCTCCATTATTCTCTGGAAGGATGAGAGCAAGAATGGAATCAGCTAGCAGATTCCTTACAGCCTAGAATATTTCAGGTATGCCATCCGAAAGCAGAAGTGCATCATCAGAGATGAAGAAATAGGCTTCTGGACCAGAATCAGTAAGAGGTTCCTGCATATCATTGTAGTCTGTAGGCTGGATTGCAAACTGATTTTATTCTCCATGTATTTCTAAACCTTTGATCAAAAGTTGATCCATGTTCTGCATTAATAGCAATTATTCAGTCATTAAGAAGGCTTTGCTTCTACATCACACTTGTACAAAGTCAAATGAAAAGTTATGATCTCTCTCTCGATTCTTTCTTTTTGGAATAAGACAAGATGATCACTCATTGCTTGTGGCAGAAAGGTTTACTAGCTAATCAATCACAGCGATTTTGGAGCTGTGAATATTTTTGTGAAAGAGAGGCTTTCTCCTCCAACAATGTATCTCTTTGATAGATTACCTGCTTGAGTCTCTGCACACAATTTTTGGAAGTCAGCTGTAACATGTTCTTCAACCTCCATACTGTTGCATGGTTGCTAATCATTGGACTTTTATATCAATAGTCACTTTGAGCTAGTGAGGCATCTTCAGCTTCCACTGAAATTTGATCTGCTCCATCTCCTTGTAATGCTCGGGTTTAACCTTTGCTTAAGCATTCCGTGTCTGATGACATGACAGTACGATCCCCTGGTAGCTGAGTGGCAAAGGTTTGGAATGCTTGGGCAGCGTGTTGATCAGACCTATTTGTATATTCGAACAATTTTTGAATGTTGGCCATTTGCATAATTACCTTTGGACTTCAGCCCATAATTTTTCCTGAATAGCTTTTTAATGGCTGCTTGTATTTTTGAGCTGCTACTTAATGGGGTGGTTCTGGGGTTTGATGTTTTCCTTTAAATGTCTCAAGTCCATGTTGATGATTGGAAAGATATGGACCATTTAATTAACCTCTGCCAATGCAGGGGGGTGACATCCACCCTGCCTAAAACTTCAATGTTCATGTACCTACGTTAGAGCTGTGAGACCTCTTTCCTGTATGATTAAAGATTTATTTCCAATTTTGTAATCTGAGACTTCTCAGATTCTGTGGGACCTGTACTGACTGCATAAGAGTTTGAAACACCTCTTGCTTCCATAATTGATTGATTGCAAAAGCTTTGCTCCTCCTTCCCTGTCGGGCTCCAGTTTTCTCCCCAAGAAGGAATTTCTTCACTTCGCCATGGCATTGTTGCATTTTCTCAATAGATTCAGTGAAATAAGCAGGCGAGTTTGTCTTTTTTTAATTTGCATCTACAAACGCATGATTTTCCTCAGCTGAGGTTTTATAAACAGTGCCAACTGAATACGAAGTGGGATATGCAGCCCTAAAACTTCCGCCTCCACTAAACAAATTACATAAGCGATAGGTTCCTTCCCTATCACTGTGTCATGGAAGGCTATAATGAACGATAGCAATTGTTCACCTTTGTCTTTGGAGCTTTACATTTTAAATACTGTTTGTACCTTCTCCTTTTAGAAGGTGAAATTCCCGTGTGACATTTTTATAGTCCTAGGACCACAGTGTCTGTGGTATCAAGTGATATTAGGCACACCAAATTGATTTCAATATTTCTGCTGTTTGCGAATCACAAACAAATCTGATATCTCTCTTCCATTATGGTAAATTGTAGCAGTTATTTGTTTATTTCACACAAATTTTAATGCTCTCTTTGCTGCAAAGTTAAATGGAGGACAGTCTGAGAATTTCTGGTCTAAACCAAGCTTTAGGAAACACAATTATTTAGAAAGGATGCTAAAAGAAGACATCTCCTGGAATGTGACTGATCCAGCTCCAATTCTATGTGATCTGATATCTCTGTACATTCGCTTGTTTCCAAGTGCTCAGGAGCTATTGTTAGACTAAAGCTGTAAATAACCCATGATTTCACACTGCGTAGATGGAGATTGAATGCTCAACCTAAGCCAGTTAAAACGTCTTCCAACTTACAATGTCTGTGGGGCAGCCACCTTTCTGGTGGATAGGGTTCCCCACTGCATTATTGGTTAGGACTTAGGTTGTGTAAAATCTACTCCACTGTTCCTGATTGATAAAGGGTTGTGGACCTGATATGTTAATGCAGAAGTACAACACTGAATCTTGAATGCTTTCTTTTCCAGTTCAAACATTTCAGTTCAAGATATTGACTCAAAGCCCATCACCAATAACACATCCCTGAATCTTTGCTGTATTCTCGAATTAACTTTAGTGTTTGTGGCCGAGCAATATCATGGTACTTCTAATATACTCAGTGTTCTTATGGAAAACCTTATGGAATACATTTGTATCTTGAGGTAGTTTAGCTTATTTGTAGTGCAGATTGAAGTCAACAGTATGGGTTCAATTCCTGGGGTAGTTATGAAGGATTCACCTTCTCAATCTCTCCCGTCACCTGAGGCGTGGTGACCCTCAAGTTAGGCCACTTCCAGTTGACTCTTTCTGTCTTTGAAAGAACAATGCTATGATCTGGTAGGACAATAGTGACTTTATCTTTAGTTACTTCATTCAAATATTTTGGATGCCTTCTTTTTTAGAGCACTGAAGTTTCTGTGCTATTAAAATCACGTGACTAAAAATATTGGCTGAATCATGGCTTTGCCAGAAAAACAGTTATAAGTTGTCAACTGTAAACATTTTATTAAATAGCGAATTACATTTTTGTCCTTTTCAGCTGGCACTTCTGACTTCAAACATCCATGTATCTTCGCCCTTAAGAAACATTTGATTGGCTGTAACTCTGGGATTTCTTGCGGTCAGGGAAGAAGTATGTATCCCTGGAAGTCTCTCATTCTCCTTTGTCTGACTGTAGCCCTAACATGTCGCTGCTATTCCTGCACTGTTTTTTTTTCTTAAGTGTACTCTGCATTGCTAACATTCCTTGACTATAGATGGGGAAATAAACAGCCTGAGGTAGCATCCTTCGTTCTTTTTCCAAGTGTATATCTGTGAAAACAAACTGAGGACAGCCTGGCCATGGTGTAGAAAAGAAAGCAATTGAAGGAATGTGACAGAAGATTGCTGGCATTTGTGACAGGATAGTCCTTCTGTGGTCCACTACAGTTAGAATAGAAGAACTAAAGGGAGCTCATTCCTAAAGTAATGGTTGAAATCATCTTTCATTATGCACACAGTTTTTACTAAAGTAAACATAGCAGCACCATTTATACAATGCATCATGCCAATTACTGCTGTCATTTGTGTAAGCAGAGAATGGAACATTTTTCCAGCTGGTCATCTGCAGCATAAATTTAAATATTTCAATCATTGATAGAAGGGCAGGAATGAAACAAATACAGAAAATGGCAATATCTGCAGATTATTTCATTCTGAATGAGTAAGGCAATGACTGGGAAGTAGAGTTACTACTAATCCTGAAGAACCTTGAAATGACCTAAAGGCTGACACGGATGATATGAAACTGAGGGGATGGGCAGAGGTGGTGGCAGAATACCAATGAAACAACATGGCTACTCTGGGCAGAATATCCAGCGGCCCTGTGGTGATGGGCTTCGAGGTGGATGGATGGAGAGAGAGGGGAAGAAGAGAAGGCCATATGGTCTCCCAATATATTCCAATGGACAGAAAATTTCCTCAGAGGGCAAGAGGATGCTCATAATTATTTATAAATTCATTCATTCATGGGATGAGGGCATTGCTAGCCCAGCCAGCACTTATTGCCAGTCCCTAATTACCCACAGGGCAGTTAAGAGTCAACCGCATAGCTATAAGTCTGGAGTCACATGTCGGCCAGGCCAGGTAAGAACGGCAGTTTCCTTTCCTAAAGGACATTAGTGAACCAGATGGGATTATTTCCATCAATTGACAATGGATTCATAGTCATCAATAGATTCTTAATTCCAATAGTAGCCAATTCCAATTCCAGAATAGCAGCCCATCACACAAAAGAAAGCAGTCAATTTACGTAATTAGGTCCCAAATCAAGAGCAACTTTGGGAAGTTGGGGACATATACCAGAAGTGGAGTGGTTCCTTGCAATGTGTGTAAGAGCCAAGGAAAGGAAAGACTCCTCTCAGTGTGAAGTCGACAAGGCTAGCAGAGCTAAAGGCTCCACTGAATGCTGAGGTTTTTGAGCAAACATGGTTACAAATGTTGTGATGTAGCCAGGACAGGTGGTAGAAGTTGCGGTGGGGGATCTCTTTGGGAACAGTGACCACAATTCTGTAAGTTTTATAATACTCGTAGATAAAGAAGAGAGTGGTTCTAAGGGAAGAGTACTAAACTGGGCCAAGGCCAATTACATCAAAATTAGGCAGGAGCTCGGAAATGTGGATTGGACACAGTTATTTGAAGGGAAGTCCACATTTGAGATGTGGGAGGCTTTCAAAGGTAGGTTAACGGTAGTGCAGGATAGGCATGTCCCGTTGAAGGCAAATGATAGGAAGGGCATGCTTCGTGAACCATGGATGACAGGAGAAATTGTATGACTAGCCAAGAGGAAAAGGGAAGCATACTTAAGGTCTGAGCAGCTAAGAACAGAAAGGGCCCTGGAAGAATATTGGAAGAGTAGGACAAGTCTTAAACGAGGAATCAAGCGGGCTAAAAGGGGTCATGAAATAGCTTTAGCTAGCAGAATTAAGGAGAATCCCAAAGCATTTTATTCTTATATAAGAAGCAAGTGGGTAACTAGAGAAAGGATTGGTCCACTAAAGGATAGTGATGGAAGGTTGTGTGTTGAACCTGAGAGAATGGGTGAGATTCTGAATGATTACTTTGCATCAGTGTTCACTGAGGAGAGGAACATAATGAATCTTGAGATTAGAGATAGAAGTTTGATTAGTCTGGATCACGTTGGCATAAGTAGGGAAGATGTGTTGGGTATGCTAGAGGTCATTAAGGTGGACAAATCTCCAGGACTGGATGGGACCTATCCCAGGTTGTTGAGGGAGGCGAGAGAGGAAATAGCTGGGGCCCTGACAGGTATCTTTGTGGCATCCTTAAATACAGGTGAGGTGCTGAAGGATGGGAGGGTTGCTCATGTTGTCCCCCTGTACAAGAAGGGTAGTAGGGATATTCCGGTAACTACAGACCAGTGGGCCTGATGTCGGTGGTGGGGAAGTTGCTGGAGAGGGTACTGAGGGATAGGATCTATTTATATTTAGAAAAGAATAGGCTTATCAGTGATAGGCAACATGGTTTTATGTGGGGGAGATCGTGCCAACTTAATAGAGTTCTTCGAGGAAGTGACCAAGTTGTTAGATGAAGGAAGGGCTGTTGATGTCATATGCATGGACTTTAGGAAGGTATTTGATAAGGTTCCCTATGATAGACTAATGGAGAAAGTGAAGTCATATGGTGTGCAGGGTGTTCTAGCGAGGTGGATAAAGGACTAGTTGAGCAACTGGAGACAGAGAGTAGTAGTTGAAGGGAGATTTTCAAAATGGAGAAAGGTGACCAGTGGTGTTCCACGGGGGTCGGTATTGGGACCACTGTTGTTTGTAATATACATAAATGATCTGGAAGAGGGCACTTTTGGTATGATCAGCAAGTTTGCAGATGGCACGAAGATTAGTGGAGTAGCAGAAAGCATAAGGGACTATCAGAGAATACAGGAAGATATAGATAGACTGGAGAGTTGGGTGGAAAAGTGGCAGATGGATTTAAATCCAGACAAATGTGAGGTGTTGCATTTAGGCAAGACTAATTCTAGAGTGAATTATACAATGATCAGAAGTGCCTTGGGAAAAGTTGACAGGCAGAGAGATCTGGGAGTGCAGGTCCATTGTACCCTGAAGGTTGCTGCACAGGTGGATAGGGTGGTCAAGAAGGCATATAGTATGCTTGTCTTCATTGGACAGGTTATTGAGTATAAGAGCTGGCAACTCATGTTAACATTGAACAAGACATTGGTTCGGCCGCATTTAAAATACTGTGTACAGTTCTGGTCGCCACATTACCAAAAGGATGTGGACGCTTTTGAGATGGTGCAGAGAAGGTTTACGAGGATGTTGCCTGGTATGGAAGGTGCTAGCTATGAAGGAAGGTTGAGTAGATTAGGTTTATTTTCATTAGAAAAAAGGAGATTGAGGGGGGACCTGATTGAGATTTATAAAACCATGAAAGGTATAGACAGGGTGGATAGAGACAAGCTTTTTCCCAGGGTGAAGGATTCAATAATGAGAGGTCACGCTTTCAAGGTGAGAGGTGGAAAGTTTAAGGGGGATACACGCAGCAAGTACTTCACACAGAGGGTGGTGGGCGTTTGGAACGCGTTGCCAGCAGAGGTGGTAGAGGCAGGCACAGTAGATTCATTTAAGATGTGTCTGGACAGATGCATGAGTAGGTGGGGAGCAGAGGGATACAGATGCTTAGGAATTGACTGACAGGTTTAGACAGTAAATTTGGATTGGCTCAGACTTGAAGTGCCAAAGGGCCTGTTCCTGGGCTGTAAATTTTCTTTGTTCTTTGTACATTGAGGCTTTCATCTCCTATCCAATAGAGCCTTAGTTCTTTGTATATCCATAAGTTGGAGCTGGCATCATGGATTGGAGCTGCAGTCATGTTTCCCGACACACTTCAGTAGATTGCCAATCCTTCCGTGCTGCATGGCATCCTATTGGGCCTGCAAATATGCCCATCCTTCATTGAGTAGCAAGCATGGAGATCGCCGATTAGCAGGTCAGAAATAAGTCTGTGCTGCCTTGGGAAATTGTTGGTCCCAACAACATGATCCTAAAGCCCTCAAGAAAATCCTTCCTTATGAAAACTGAGGTGATAATGATGGGATATTTTGACAGACAATCCAATGTGAAGGGAGTTAGCATCCTGAAATAAGCTTGCAATGATTCAAAGATTCAGACAGCACAGAAAAGGCCCTTCAGCCCAATGAGTCTGCACTGACACAGCTACCACTAAAAGTGTGCTAACCCCAATTTCCTGCACCTATCCCCTATCCTTGAAAGTTATGGTATGTGAACTTCTCATCCAAATATTTTTTAAAGGCAGTGCATTCCAAATTTCCACCACTCTGAGTGAAAATGTTTTTTTCCCCGAATCCCCTCTGAATCTCCTGCCCCTTATGCTAAAACTACCCTTGTGATTGATCCCTCAAACAAGGGGAACAGCTGTTCTCTATTTACCCTGTCCATATCCATCATAATCTTATACACCTCAATCATATCCTCCCTCAGTCTTCTTGCTCTGACAAATACGATTCAAGCCTATCTAGTCTGTCATCAGGAATGTAGGAGAATCGATGTTTTGGACAAAAGCCATTCATCAGGAAGCAGGAAAATTGATGTCTCAGGCAAAGGCCCTTCATCAGGAATGGAGAATCAACGTTTCATGCAAAAGCCCTTCATTTTGCCCAAAATGTCACTTCTCCTACTCCATGGATGCTGCCTGACTGGCTGTGCTTTTCCAGCACCAAACTCTCGACTCTGATCTCCATTATCTGCAATCCTCACTTTCTCCTATCTTGTCTCTCAATTTCTCCATCCCAGGCAACATCCTGGTGAACCTCCTCTATTTCCCCCTCCAGTGCTATCACTTTCTTCCTGTAGTGAGGTGACTAGAACTACACACAGTACTCCAACTGTGGTGTGAACAAAGGTCTGTACAGCTCCAACATTACCTCTTTGTTCTTATGCTCTAAGTCACGACTGATGAAAGCAATTGTTCCATATGCCTTCTTAACTATCCTTTTCATGTGCTCTGCTGACTTCAGCGATCTGCATATATTTACCCCAAGATCCCGTTGTTTCTCTAAGCTACCCAATGCCCTGCCACTCTTTAAGTAATCCCTCATCTTGTTACTTCTTCCAAAGTACATCACCTCATACTTCTCAGGGTTAAATGCCATCTGTTGCTGCTCTGCCCACCTGACCAACCATCTATATCTTCTAGCCATCTTCTTCACTATTAATCACTCTACCAATCTTGGTATAGTCTTCAGATTTGCTTAATATTCTTCCCCAGAGGATGATGTCAAAGAGCTACTCTTCATTTGCATATATCAAACACTATGAGTAAACTTAAACAAAAGAATATGAAAACACACAGAAAGCTCAGCAGGAGTTAGTTTAATTGGTTAATTTGACATCTAACTATAGATAAATAAGAAACTGGTGTTGGATACCTCAGTTGGCTGGACAGCTGACTTGCAATGCAGAATGATGCAAACAGCATGTGTTTAATTCCCATACAGTTACATCTCTTCTCAAATTGTCCCTCTACCTGACGTGCAGTGACCCTCAAATTAAGCCAGCACCAGTCATTTCTCTCTCATGAGGAAGCAGCTCCATGATTCTCTAGGTGTAATGGTGCATTTCCCTTTACTTTCCACATACAGAGAAAGGGTTGGAGTAGACCAACTGGCATTAGGTCATAGAGCACTTTCAATAATGCAACATTAAGGTTAGAACCCCTGGTGTATGTATGAACACTATATTTAATCTTAAAATATAATGCAGTGTTCTATTTTATGAAACCCTAATCTGAAGACAATTCTTCACATCCTCAATCAGCCTGTACCGAACTCTTAACTGTGAATCTAAAACCACACAACGAAAGAATTTGTGATATAGAAATTAATCACAATAGAAACCTGTTCAAATGGATTTGATTAGCACTGTACAAATTCCACACAGGTTCTTTGTTTCTATTGAGTTGAGCTTGATATTCTGCCAAGCAGCTGCAAAACCTAGGTTGATTTCAGCATGTTGGAGGCAACCAAACAGACATCTTAATTTAGAAGCAGCAATGTATCCAATTTGGAATATGTATATTCACAAAATGAAAGTGGACAATTTGCAAAGAAAAGGACTAAGTTACCACTGACATTTTTCTGAAGGCACTCAACACTGCCTTATGCATTCTGCTCAGCTCAACGAGAAGGTTTAACAGTCCAGTCCAAATCACAGCTATCATATAAAATCAACAGTCAACTGGAAGACTCAGAGCTTCTTCTCAAACTAGGCTTATCGTTGCAAAAGTACCTAAGCTAGTCCCAGAAGGTTAAAGAAAATTCATTATGAAGCTACTTATACTTACCAAATAATGGATTTTCTTAAACTCAATCAAAAAGTGCTGTCACCTATGAAGGGAGAATAATGATCCCTGCCAGGAGTAAATATGTTGGACAATTTATGCAGTCTGAGTTTCTGAGAATTCTGAATTTCAATCTGGCAGCCAGAGAAGTTCTTTTTGAATTGTAATCTTCATTGTATTATGGGAAAAGAAAGAACAGAGAATCTAGAAACAGTGATCTACAGAAGTTTAACGTTAGACATACAGATTAAGTAAGGACAGAAAAGGCATCTGGTAACCTGCGTTTTACTATAGTTACTGTTGACAATTTGACGTAGTTTCTCTGCAAACATATGAATCATCTTGCAATTCTAATGAACGTCATTCATTGGATATACAAAGAAAACTGATACAACTCCTAAGTGTATACCTGTGTGCCAGGTACACGTGGTAGGAGATGACCTTTCATCCAAACATAGATCACTTGTTGTCATATGTTCAGTGCTCAGTGACTAACACACAGCTGGTGTAATTTTGTCTCACAGTCTGCAAGGTATTTTTTAATGAAACCCAAATCTGAAGACAATTCTTGCCATCCTCAATCAGCCTGTACCGAACTCTTGGTTATTCTAGGGGGAATTTTCTCTTGCAAATTTTCTACATCAAGACACTTAGCCAATAAAACTTTGTTTATACTGCAGTTACTTTTCAGGTGTAAAATATAATGACAACTGACACATTTAACAGTGGCAAAGCTTTTCTCCACAATCTCCTTGCCTGCTCAGGTCACTGCTAAATTTGTCATGTTCCTTTGTTTTTAGGTCTCCTGATTAGCAAACTTAAACAAGCCATTGTTTCTTTCCATATGTTAATTGGGTACCTTAGGCCTCTTTAAATGCCACTGAGTGAAGGTTGATTGTGATAAGCAAAGCAGGTAACAAGTCTACCTTATATTGAGTTCTTCATGGCTCTAGCAGCCACCCATGAGAAGGAATTCTATAAGAGAGTAGCCTTTTGGAGCAGCCTTCCTGTGCAACCGAGAGCAGGAGTATTCCTCCAACTTTACAGCCATTTGGATTGTGACCAGTCCCTCAATTGCTCACTGCGACATCCTTCATGTGGATAGCCTACTAACAGCTGCTGACAAGGCTAAACAGTACTGACATCATATCGGATTCAAGACATCTACTATTTTATTTTCTCCATAGATGCTACAAGACCAGCTGGATTTCTCCAGTACTCACTGCTTTTTACTTTCAATATTACTTTGCTTTTATTTGAATGTTTCATTCACTGGAATTTCTCTTCTAGGTATGCCAAGCTTGAAGAAGTTCTACTTTTCATTTGGATGGATTTCCATTAAAATCTTTCACCTTGTTCACCTTCAGTACTTCCTGCTTACCTCCTGGTATTTGATAAAGGCTTTACCACAACTCACTTTTACAGCCATGCCTCTTTCCTCAGTGATTGTCACTGGCTTGGACTTAGCCCAAATTGATTCCTCCATGTTTAAAATGCATCCAGGGTTATAGGTATCTGTATGACACACAAATCTCCTTCGACAATTTTCCTGTTGTATCCTGAGGTCCAGACTCAGAGCTGTGTGCTGCTACATGCACACTCTCAACATTGCTCTCCATCAGTACCACCTCGCACTATCTCAAAGCTGCCCTGGTCTGCAGTTTCATTTCATTCTTTGTTTCCCTTAACAATAACTTTTTATTTTCCTTTAAGATGTTAAAGAGGTCAGGCATCAATAACGCACAGATACCAAAGCTTCTTTGCATCCCTCCTCTGCCTCTCTTTGACCACATCCGTCCTATTAATCCCACTTCTCATATATGCACTGACCATTCATTCTCTGATGCTGGATGAACCAATACTCAGCAAAGGAAAACAGTTTGATGTCCTTTTGTGCCCCCATTTGGATATATTTTGAACATATAATGTTGAGCTCTTCTTCCATTGCCTATGCCTCCCTGCCTTCTTATATGAGCAGAATCCTCTCCCCACCTCACAGACATTTCAGCCCTCTCTTATACTCCCCTCCAACTTGACTGCTCCTTCTGGCCTCTTCCCTGCCTTTGGGTGTTGGAGATGAGAAATATTGTAATCAAAGTGATAACACTATTTCTTTCTCTGAATGCTGCTAAACCTGCTGAGTTTCTCCAGGACTTTTAGCTTTGATTATATGCTCAAAAAGTGGCGAGACATTCAGCATAAACTACCTATGAGGATGTTGCAAGATTTGTTCCCAGTTCCCTCATAATCTCTCTGGTTCTAATAACTCATTGCAATTTTACTAGCAGGTTATCATCATTGATGTTACCCTACCATTATTTTATTTCTTTCCTTAACCATCTAACATGGGAAACCTATCCTGCTCGATGTTATACAATGCTATGAGTGGAAGTTGAACACAAGCTGATATGAACACAAGCTCACTCCAATAGCTATAACCACCCAAAACAGAAAGAATACAGTTATAAAGAGGCAGGTAAACATGAGAAATGGCTCATGATTTCACTGCTGTAATAACATTTAAAAGATACATGTATATTGCTTCTGTAACATCGGCAGCAATTCAGCAGAACCTTCCAGCAGATATGGAACTAATAGTTTATTTTATATTTTATATTTTAATAGCATTATTATATATGGCCGCACCATTTTATGATTTATTATTTTATTCTCACGCGTATTTTATAGTGAGAAAAACAATTAAATATACTGAAAACTTTTTCTACTGTCACCATGATAGAGGAATAGAGTCATAGAGATGTATAGACCCTTCGGTCCAATTTGTCAATGCCAACCAGAAACCCTGATCTAATCTAATCCCATTTGCCAGCACTTGGTCTATATCCCTTTAAACTCTTCCTATTCATATACCCATCCAGGTGCCTTTTAAATATGGTAATTGTACCAGCCTCCACCACTTCCTCTGGCAACTCATTTCATACATGCACCACCCGCTCTGTGTAAATATTGCCCCTTAGGTGCATTTTAAATCATTCTCCTCTCACCATAAACCTATGCCCTCCAGTTCTGGACTCACCCACCCCAGGGAAAATGTCTATTCTGTGGGACAATTCTCCTCCATCAATGCTTTACTGCCATATGCACCACATCCACCAATGTCAGAGTCATATCTCTCATCATTTGGCCCATCGCGACAATGGCACTGTGATGACATTTGCCTGCACTTCACCATCATCAACCCTGGATCCAGCCAAAGATGAAGTCGCCAATCCCCAGGCTCCACCTTTAACCACTGGGCCTACTTTGCCAATGTCACTTCCACCAATGTAGCAGCTGCCTATTCCAAGGTCAGGTCCCATGCTCACCCCAGAAAAGTAAATAGAGGCACATTCACCACCTCCATGGGCACCGTGCTGGGCCCACTCACTGCTACAATGTCCACACTGGGCCCACTCATTGCTACAGTGTCCACACTGGGCCCACTCACTGCTACAGCATCTGCACTGGACCCAGATACTGCCACAGTGTCTGTGTTGGGCCCTCTAACTGCCACAAGGTCCGCACTAGGCCCACTCACTTCCACAGTGTCTGTACTGGACCCACTCACTGCCACAGGGTTCGCAGTGGGCCACTGACTGCCACAGGGTCTGTGCTGGGCCCAGTCACTGCTGCAGGGTCTGCACAGGGCCCAGTCACTGACACAGTGTCCATGCTGGGCTCAGTCACTGCCACAGGATCCACGTTGGACCCACTCACTGCCACAGGGTCTGTGCTGGGCCCACTCACTGCCACCGGGTCTGCGCTGGCCAAGGCACTTCCACAGGGTCTGTGCTGGGCCCACTCACTGCCACAGGGTCTGCGCTGGGCCCAGTCACCGCCACAGACTCCACACTGGGCCCACTCACTGCCACAGGGTCCATACTGGGCCACTCACTGCCACAAGGTCCGCATTGGGGCTACTCACTGGTACAGTGTCTGTACTGGACCCACTCACTGCCACAGGGTCTGCGCTGGGCCCAGGCACTTCCACAGGGTCCACACTGGACCCACTCACTGCTACAGGGTCCGCACCAGACCCACTCACTGCCACAGGGTCCACACTGGGCCCAGGTACTTCAACAAGGTCCACACCGGGCCCACTCACTCCTACAGGGTTTGCACTGGGTCCACTCACTTCCACAGGCTCCGCGCTGGGCCCACTCACTGCCACAGGGGGGTCCGCGTTGGACCCAGGCACTTCCACAGAGTCCACACTGGGTCCACTCACTGCTACAGCAGCCACACTGGCCCACTCACTGCTACAGGATGCACACTGGGCCCACTCACTGCCACAGGATCCACACTGGGCCCACTCACTGCCACAGGATCTGCACTGGGCCCACTCACTGCCACAGGATCTGCACTGGCCCCAGGCACTTTCTCAGGTTCCGATCTAGGCCCACCCACTTCCCCAGGTTCCATACTGGGTCCACTCACTGCCACAGGGCTTGCACTGGGCCCACTCACTGCCACAGGGTTCACACTGGGCCCACTCACTGCCACAGGGTCTGCACTGGGCCCACTCACTGCTAAAAGGGTCCACGCTGGGCCTACTCAAGTCTGTGCTGGGATTCCTTGTCACCGCCGATAGTAAGTAAAGGGAAGCATGTAAAGAAAAAATACAAGAAAAGAGAAACAAAAGTGGTCAGAGTAGATGAGCTCCAGCACAAGAGCCCTACTCTGCCACCATCTTAACAAAGTATGTCATTTTGAGAGTTTATTTGAACAAGGCACACCTCTTCTGATCAGGACAACTGCCGAAAAAGCTGCAACTCATTTCTGTGTCTAACCAAAACTAAAAAATATCATGGACAATCACAACTTGGGAACGTTAGCTTTTTGACTGAGCTAATTCATGTGTGCCAATAAAGGCATAGTCATAGCATTGAACACCTCCTCCCTAGTCTGCCAGCTTCAGGGATTTAATAATTGGAAGGAGCAGTAATTAGAACAGACCCTAATAACAATTAGCAAACAATGTTAGCAGTTTGTATCTTCTATTAAATTGTGTGCTTTTAACGCATGCATGTGGCTCTGTAAATATTTGATTCCAACCTTTGTAAACAACTGCAAACAAAGCCTTAATTAAATGTGGGTGGCATTAAATTAAGCGCAATACACTTAGGAAGTGAAGTTACCTTATGCATTAGAGCTAATGTGCACACTAAGATCACATTAATTTAGCATGATATTGCTAATGGAACATTAACAAATTTTTGTTATGCTCTTAAAACCCAGAACTGAATTGATTTAACATATGGTACTACATAAATCAAGATTAAGTCGTCTTTAAGCTTTTTAAGCACAAAAACGCAAATGTACAAATTTACTTATGCTTTCCTTTCACCCTGGACTCTATCAATCAATTTGCTATTAGTATAGCATTGAGGAAATTGTAACAGTCAACAGTGGTATTGCAAAGAACAACGAGACTCAGGTCTTGTGCTATAAAACTTGATGTAATTGTTTCAATATTGTACCAGCACTAGTACTCCCCAAATGATTTGGCTCAGAATGCATTGTTTTAAACAGTTCAATAGCCATTGCACCATTCAAGGGGCATTTAAGGAGGTGTTTCTCAATTGGCCTCGCAGCTAGGAATTGTTACTTTAAGAAAGAAAAGGAAGGAGGGAAAGAACTGTTTCATTTACAAAATGATTTAAACCGGTGCCCACAAGTTTTCATTCCTTTTATGAGTGAGAAGACTTTCTCCCCATCTACTCTGTTCCGGCTTGTCATAGCTTTGAAAACTTCTGTCTAATCTCTGATTAACTTTCTCCTGTAAAAGGAGAATTTTCAATCTGTCTTCATAATTGAAGTTTGAGGAGTTTTCTGTAAACTCCTCAATGCCATATTCAGCTCAGTTGATCTATGGCACTCAGCCCATTCTCTCTTTTTCAGTCATTCCTTCATCTCATCCTATATTGATATTGTTATGTATTTTTCCCTTTTACATAATGTGTATCAATCCTGTTCATGTCAACCACTGCATTTGTTGCAGGGTCAACATTCTAATTCAACAAGAAAAGACAGATCTTTACAGAGTGGAAAGCATCAAGATGACAGAGTGTCATTTCTGGCTTGCGGTTAAGAAGGTTTAAAGAGGCAGACAAAGAAAATTAGTTCAACAGAGCATGACAGATATGATGGAAGTTGATATTTAGGGGCCTCACATTCAGAAATTTATTCAGAACACAGAACAGAATGGCATGAACAAACCTAGCTCTTCAATCAAGTTTTTGATCATTGGACCCAATATCTCCATAAGTGGCTTGGTGTCATAGCCTGCTTCATAATGCTCCTGGGAAATTGGGCCATTTCATTACATTAAAGGCACTACATAAATGTAAGCTGTTGATATGAAGTGCCCAGAGAAAAGCAGACATTGGCTCTACCTTAAGAATTTGGTGAGAAGTGGCCAATATAAAGAAATAGTTATGTGCCAGGATTTGCAGCTGAACCTATCCCATGCAGCTCCTTCATTCTTAAATGTGTGAAGTGGGAAGTGTGGAAATAGAAATCTCAGCCTTTCTTGCAAAATTATCCTGATCATAATGATGGAAGGAAAATTGAAAATGTCCTCACTTCAGGCATCTCCTGAGCCTGATCACTTCCTTACTGCTGGTAGAAAACTCACTAGCTAGCAGAAATCCACTTCCTACTAAGGCAGCTGATGTTAAAATTGTAGTCAGGTCCCATTAATATTGTCATGATCTAATGTTGCTGGTTTTCAAGGGATGTTTGAATTGCTTGCTCAGGAGAGTAAGCAATTTCAGAACTTATTAAAATCTGATGAGTCCAGGGCACGTAAGTAATCTGAACAAATCTAGACACCTATTTTCCTGGTTTTGGATAGTCAGGTTGAATAAATGTTCCCAAATACAGAAAAGTTCAATTATCTCCAGCGGTACCAATGACTTAGCAAAAATAATACAGCAGAAATGTTAAATGTTTATATTTCATGTCAACAGAATTGTTGGGGACTGTCCCTCAATAACTACAGAAACTGATAAAGAAAGCAATATTACAGAGGACAGTATGGAACTCTGCTCAGGGGATGAACTGAATTCACAGTTGCCACATTCAGCCTCTCAAAAAAATGTTTTACCTTCTTCCATGCATTTTTAAAATTCTCTTCTCTTCCATTCCAACACTTTCTCATGTATCATAATAAGATGAAACAATCAGTTCCTGGAACTAAATTTATGGTGAAAATCGGGACTTCATTCAATTCCCATATATCATAATTTCATCATAGAATCACAGAAACCCTGCAGCTTTGAAAGATGCATTTGGCCCATCAAGTCTGCACTGACCCTGTAAAGTGCATCCCACCTGGGTCCAACCTCCTACCCTATCCCTGTTACTGTGCATTTATCCCATGGCTAATCCACTTAGCATGCAGATCTCTGGACACTACGGGGCAATTTAGCATGACCAATCCACCTAACCTGAACATCTTTGGATTGTCATGATTTGGAGATGCCGATGTTGGACTGGGGTGTACAAAGTTAAAAATCACACAACACCAGGTTATAGTCCAACAGGTTTATTTGGAAGCACACTAGCTTTCGGAGCTACGCTCCTTCATCAGGTGATAGTGGAGGGCACAAATGTAAGGCACAGAATTTATAGCAAGAATTTACAGTGTGATGTAACTGAAATTATACATTGAAAAATAGCTTGATTGTCTGTTGAGGCTTTCATCTGTTCAAATACCATGGTAGTTTCACTTCTTTCATGTGTAAATCACAAAACCTTTTTCTAAAGGTTGCATTCCCAGGGTTGCTGGAACAATTGATGCTAGCTAGACAATATGTTGAAGGTGTTAGCCCCCTGTGTTCTCTGTTATACCATGATGTTTAGATTGATTCTAATCTAAAAAGTGAGATAACAGAGTTGTACATGAATTCATGCAGTTTTTAAGCAAAGAACATTGTGACTCTGCAAGTAGAAATTCATCCCACAAAATATGTGTGCATGTGGGTCTTTGTGTCTGTCTGTGTGTGTGTCTGTCTGGGTTGGGGGTTGTGAGTGTGAGAGAGAGTGTACATGTGTGTGTAGTGAGTGTAGAGTGTCTTAAGTCTGTGAGGGGGTGCATGTGTGAGTGTGGGAGTGTGTGTCCGTGTCTGGGGTGGGGGGTTGTGAGTGTCTGTGAGAGAGAGTGTATATGTGTGCATGAGTGTAGAGTGGTCTAAGTCTCTGAGACGATACACACACGGACACACATATACACAGACATGCACACACACAGGCACTCCTATGCACACGCATATACACAGACATGCACACAGACACACACACTCCCACACTCACACAGGCATCCTCTCATGGTATTCGAACAGATGAAAGACTCAACAGACAATCAAGGTATTTTTCAATGTATAATTTCAGTTACATCATGCTAAATTCTTGCTATAAATTGTGCCTTACATTTGTGCCCTCCACTATCACCTGATGAAGGAGCATCGCTCCGAAAGCTAGTGTGCTTCCAATTAAACCTGTTGGACTATAACCTGGTGTTGTGTGATTTTTATCTTTGGATTGTGGGAGGAAACTGGAGAACCCAGCGGATACCCACGCAGATATGGGGAGGGTGTGCAAGCTCCACACAGTTACACCCAAAGCTGGAATGAGATCTGGGTGCCTGGTGCTGTGAGCTAATCACTGAGCCACCATTCCAACCTCCAACCCCCCCCTTGTTTGACATCACGTTTTAGTAGGTTTGTGTGATTTTTGTTTTGTTTATCAACTGAATACAAGCAAGCTTTGCTCAATGAGAGAATATTCTGATCAGTCAGCATAAATAAATGCCATGTTCTAAATATTGAAGTCCCAGAAGGATTACATTTTATTGGCCAAATTATTGTAAACCATTTTGATACATCCACTGTCTCATCATGCATGTATTTATCGATCAATGTTTTCTGGGGACTATAGCATCAAGCACCAATAAAGGTGCATGTTAATTAGTAGCATCTGGCACATAATTTTGAAAATGAACAAACAACATTTAGTTTGCACATTACAAGCATTCCTTAGTGTATCATCACAAATAAAATAAGTAAAAAACATTATAATCCCAGAAGACCATAGAGCTCTTCCATCAGAAAGAGATGACTGATTGTTTAACCTGAGGGTCACCACTCCTCTGGTCAGAGGAGAGACCTTCATAGTGACCTCAGCTTGTACCTCTGCTGCTGGTATCACGCTGGAGTGCAAACTAGCTGTCCAGCCAACTGAGCTAGCCCACTCCCATCATCAGAAGTGTGCAGACCAGAAAACTTAGAATTGAATCTCATTTAGCTCTTTAAACAGGAGCAAAGACTTCAGGAATTGAGAATCATTTGAACTACCCTTTCTTTGGCATCAGTTAATTGTAAGTGGACTGTTATTAATTTAAGATGCTATTAATTTGCTTTGAAGTTCAAAATTAATTTCTCTTTTTAATATCATGTCCTCAAACCTAATATAAATTCTGAGTTCACATACTATTTTGGAGTACCCAATGGGTATGAACACAGAAGTGAGCAATATGAAATTTCAAACCATTACTGGCTGTTTCTTAGCTCCATCCAACCCCTTGACCATTTTCCCAGAGGGATGAATGGATGTGGTAGAGTGGGAGTAGGTGGAGTTTGACATGATCACCTGTCCTCAAGCATCAGGCAGTCAATTTGGTTGAGTCAAGGCTATTACCAGAGGTCAAACAGAATTTTCCAGTTGGCTTTCAGGTCCCAACAAACAGTGATGGATAGTACAGAATTGCTAGGCATATACACAAAAGTCCAATGTATTATTAAAGGTCCTAATGGTTACTCCATCCTTGATATACCTGTGAGATTGCCAAACAACTTAGTTCAAACCTGTCTGTATATGGATTACATGTCAATAAAACTATAGGCTCATTTAGGTGTGAAGAATGTGCTATCCCTTGTAAACCGATATGAAATAAGAGTAGATGTAGGCCATTCAGCCTCTCAAATCTGCTTCACCATTCAGTAAGATCATGGTTGATCTGTTTATGATTTGAACTCCACGTTCTTATCTACTGCCTTACACAATGAGAAACTTTTAATCTGTGCCTTGAAAATATTCCATGACCCTGCCTCCACCAACTTCTGAGGCAGAGGCCCAAAGCTGCACAACCTTCCAAGAGAAAAAAACTTCTCATCTCTATTCTCAAAGGGTAATCCCTAACTCTTAAACAGTGCCTGCTAATTCAGGACTCACCCACAAGAAGAAACATCTTTCCACATACACATTGACAAGACCATTCAGAATTTTATATTCAGCAATTAAGTCTCCCCTCACTCTTCTAAACATCAAAGAAAACAAGTCCAGTCTGTCCAACTTTTCCTCCTCAGACAGTCCATTCATTTCAGATATTAATCTCATAAACATCCTCTGAATTACCTTCAATACACCCATATCATTCCTGAGGAGACCAAAACAGCAATGTTATTCGAGATGTGGTATCCCTGAGATTTTATGTAAATCTTTATGTTTAATAACTCTCTTAATAAAGATAGGATTCCATTAGCTCTCTTAAATACTTGCTGTCCTTTCCTCTTTAACAGTGTTGTGGGTCGACCTACAGCCTGTGGACTACAGCGGTTCAACAAGGCAGCTGACCACCACTTTGTCAAGGGCAGTTAGGTATGGATAATGAATGTTGGTCTGGCCAGTGATGTCCATGTCCATGAATGAATTTAGAAAACCCTACATACTAACTTCCTCTGAATCATGCACTAGAAAACCTAAATCCCTCTGTACCTCAGAGTTCTACAGCTGCAGCTCCCCCTCATCTTGCTTTAAGTTGTAAAAAGCTAGAACTCCAGTGTAGATGCCTATGGGACTCTACTCTTCACATCCTGCCAAACCCCCAAAATGTATGCATACTCTCTGTTTTCTGTCAGCCAGCCAATCCCTATCCATGCTAAGGTGGCGACTTCAATGCAATTAGCTCCTACTTCATGCCTTGAATGTGTCATATTGTCAAAGACATTCCAGCAATCGAGTAATGTACATCAATGTACTCCCCTTTATCCATAGTGCATGTTACTCCTTCAAAGAACTCTACTAAAATGGTTAACCATGATTTTTCTTTCACAAAACCATGCTGGGTCTTCCCCACTACCTTAATGTTTTCTGTGCCCAGCTGAATCCTCCTTAATAATTAATTCTTCCAAGTTCCCTACAACAGATGTCAAACTAAGTGACTTATAGTTTCCTGTTTTCTGTCTCTTGCGCTTCTTGAATACCAGAGCTATATTTGCTACTTTCTGGTGAATTATGGAAAATTGACATCAACTCAACTATTACCTCATTTGCGACTTCTTTTCCGATACCAAGGTGAAGTCTACCAGGACAGAGAACTTGTCAGCCTGCCACTCCATTTGTTTCCTCACACAGCATCCATGGTGATTGTAACCATAAACTCCTCTCTACCTTCCACCTCCTGATTAGTTTCCAAAAGATTTGTTTCATGTGGATTAACTTGTGCTTTTTGTTTCTGAATGATGAGCTTGATAGTTTTGAATTAAGGTTGTGGAAAAGTAGAGGATGATATGTTCAACATGAAACACGATGAGGTGGGAGTTGAGGCCAAGTGGAACCCTGTCAATGTTCTGAGAGAGTGGAAGTGCTGTGAGAGCAATATAAAGGCCTCTGTCATTCACATCGGAAGCGATTCCTCTATTGAGGTAAAAGGCTGACATATCAGAAGCACTGGTGGCATTATTCATTCAGATGCACCGAAGATGGAGAGATCAGGAGTCTTGAATATATTCCCTGTAGGAAGCAGGATGAGAGGAAGCATAATCAAGGGAAACATGGAAATTAGTGGGTTCATTGTGGATGATGTGGGAAGTCTATCAGCAGAGATCTGATAAAAGCCGGGAGGTGCAGAAAGTAGAAAGAAAGTTGACTCAATAGGAAGGTGGCTATTTCACATTCTCACAATTCTGATCTTCTCTTTTTCTCACAATAAGATCCCTTAAGATCAGCTGAGATTTATCCTCTCCTTACTTGAAGTTCACGTGCATGCAATCCTTAGGAATAACAGCTTGATAGTGGCCAAGCATAAATATCTGGTCTCAATTTCCTTTTCATCATACATTGTGCTGCTACAAAATTTCGTAATTTGCCATAGCACAGGCTGAAATGAGGAGTCAGCAGAAACTGGAGATCAACTATGCAGACCCCCTTCTCTAAGGGTTCATTGCTCATGAGAGGAATTTGCTGAGCCATCAAGAGAGCAGATAATGTGTTCTCAAAAATAACCAAATAAATGGAGTGCATTATGCTAAGATTCTTGAAGATGCGTTCTTTATGCACATGAACAAATCATTCCCAGTGGGAGGATTATACTATCATATTTCGTATACACAAAGCAAGGAGATAAATGATTCTCAGTTTTCAGTGTTGGTGCTCATTACAATTTTTCTTTTAACAGGATTATTGAAGTAGTGAGATTATTATATCTCATTGTTTTCAATAGATATAAAACCAAAAATGAGCTATGACTCAACCTTAATAATGTACAGGTTCATATTTTTAATTGGAGTGAAATGCTTTCAATTATCTCCAAACAAACAAATTAATCCAGGAAACAACTGCAGTTTTCTTAACTGCAGTGTACAGAGTAAACATTGGATTTAACCCATATATGAAATCTAGGGTCTTGATGAGCCAATGATCCAGGTGGTAAGCAGATATAGTGCTGCCTGCTATCTTAACTGACAGTGGCATACAGCACAGTGATAAATATAATGCTGTACAGCTGCATGCTACACCAGGGCACCCAACTTTGCGTGAGGCTGACATAATTTAAAGCTATTCTGCTCTTGTTAAAGTCAAGGTGCATTCTGGCTTTAACTGGAACACATAACCAGGAAGTCCCCAAGCAGAAAGATGAGTGAAAATGGCAGAATGAGGCAGAGATCATGTTCCAATAGTCATCTCTGCAGTTTCTGGAGGCCTTGGCGTGGGAACTGAACATGAGGATAGTCATGATGAAGGTATCAGGGCTGGGTAGCCATTGATGTCAAAGACAAGTCTAACTCCAGAAACGCTGAAATGACAATACATGAATGGCTAAGGTCAGTGAATGTTTCTTCACTTGCTGTATCCTCACAAATGAACCTTTAATCTCATACAATACCTGATTCATCTTATCACATTCCCTTCACACAGCTATCAATGCTCTGTATCAAGAATGATTCACATTGTCATACCTTGACAATTTCGCCTAGCTGCAGGCCTCACTATTACATCTCTCAGGTTGTTGGCTATTTAACTATAACAGGCATGTCCCTCAAAGATGTTCCAGCACATTCATTGACAGTCTTCCCTCTTGTTCACAGGACAACTTGACACGCATTCAGAAACAGCAACACCTAACTGGATGGAGGTGAGCAGGCATAAATACACCTCCTTACCCACTGGGAGGAAACACTGCTGCCAATCTTTACAGTGGCCATTACTGAGATTGTAGCTGGTGTTTGGGCTGAGACCGCAGGGATGTGTTTCTATCAAATCCAGTTTCCCACCTTCCACATCCCCAATGTCTTCTGATTCCCAAACTGCAGGGGGTGCTATTTCACCCAGTGAGTTATTGGGCATGAGTGGTCTGTGGACAGGGTGGGGGAAAGAATTGAGTGGACACCTGATCACCAAGCTCTGTGAAAAAGGACCCAGATAAGGATTTTGAAGGAATGATTTACAGAGCAAAATTGGCGATGATGCAGCATTGTATAAATTCTGACTCAACTTTGCCTACAGTACCATCAGAAACCATCCAACGTCTCAGTGTTGCAGTGCGAGATCAAATTCAAGTCAACTTGTTACGGTGCAGGCTCAGACTCCCACAGATACCAGGGGCTGCAGGCTGTCTGAACAAGCCAGCAATCGTGCTCTCACTGTTTCCTGGAATACTGAGGTCCCTCTTTGGAGGAGTGGCAATCACTCTGGATCACTAATTTGCTGTTCTCTTGAAGGATGGTAGCATTGATCCTCTCAGCACTGCCCTTGCTGTTCCCTGACAGCCAGCCCTCATACACTGCTCATACGCTTTCACAGATGGTGGAGTGCACAGCAGGGCCTTCTAGCCCCAGAGGGCTCTGAAGGAAACCTGTGAGGGTCTCTCCCACTGAAAGTCAGATGCCTTTCTCCAGACACGCTGCAGCCTCTTAGCATTACACTGGGTAAGAGAACTGCAACAAGCAGACACCCACAGAATAGGCACAAAGGGAATGCACAAGAATGCTACTTTGTCTTTTGTATTGAATATTAAATGCTTCGTTAGGTTATGGTATAGAGAGTCATAAAGTCATAGAGCTGTACAGCATCGAAACGGATCCTTCGGTCCAACCTGTCGATGCTGACTAGATATTCTAAATAAATCTAGTCCCATTTGCCAGCACTTGGCCCATATCCCTTTAAACCCTTCCTATTCAGATACCCATCCACATGCCTTTTAAATGTTGTAATTGTACCAGCCTCCATCACTTCATTCCATAAATGCACAGCTTTCTGCGTAAAAAGTTGCCCCATTGGTTCCTTTTAAATCTTTCCCCTCTCACCTTAAACCTATATCCTCTAATGTTGGACTCCATCAACCTGGGGAAAATGCTTTATCTATTCACCCTATCCATGACTTTATAAACCTCCGTATGGTCACCGCTCAGCCTTTGATGTTTCAGGGAAAACAGCCCCAGCCTATTCAGCCTTTCCCCATAGCTCAAATCCTCCAACCCTGGCAACATCCTCGCAAATCTTTTCTGAACCCTTTCAAGTTTCACAACATCCTTCCAATAGGAAGGAGACCAGAATTGCACACAGTATTCCAATAGTGGCCTAACCAATGTTTTGTACAGCCATAAGATGACCTCCCAACTCCTATACTTAATGCACAGACCAAAAAAGGAAAGCATACCAAACACCTTCTACACTATCCTATCTATCTGCGACTCTACTTTCAAGGAACAATGAACTTGCACTTCAAAGTCTCTGTGTTCAGCAACTCTCCCCAGGAACTTGCCATTAAGTGAATAAGTCCTGCCCAATTTGTTCTTCCAAAATGCAGCACCTTGCATTTATCTAAATTAAACTCCATCTGCCACTCCTTGGCCCATTGACCCATCTGATCACAATCCAGTTGTACTCTGAGGTAACCTCATCTGCTGTCCACTACACCTCCAATTTTAGTGTCATCTACAAACTTACTAACCAAACATAGGACAGAGAACAACACAGCACAGAACAGGCCCTTCAGCCCTCGATATTGCGCCAACCTGTGAACTAATCTAAGCCTATCCCCCTACACTATCCCATCATCATCCGTGTGCTTATCCAAGGATTGTTTAAATGCCCCTAATGTGGCTGAGTTAACTACATTGGCAGGTAGAGCATTCCACATCCTTACCACTCTCTGAGTGAAGAACCTGCCTCTAACATCTGTCTTAAATCTATCACCTCTCAGTTTGCAGCTCTGCCCCATTGTACAAGTAAATGTCATCATCCTCGGAGAAAGACTGTCATTGTCCATCCTATCTAATCCTCTGATCATCTTGTATGTCTCTATTAAATCGCCTGTTAGCCTTCTTCTCTCCAATAAGAACAGACTCAAGTCCCTCAGTCTTTCCTCATAAGGTCTTCGCTTCAGATCAGGTAATATCCTAGTAAATATCCTCTGTATCTTTTCCTATGCTTCCAATCCTTCCTGTAAAGGGGAGACTAGAATGGCACACAATACTCCAAGTAAGGCCGCAATAGCATTTTGTACAGTTGCAGCATGACATCACAGCTCCAGGACTCACTCCCTCTACCAATAAAACCTAACACACTCTATGCCTTCTTAACAACACTATCAACCTGGGTGGCAACTTTCAGGGATCTACGTACCTGGTCATATACCACATCTGTTCATATCCAAATCATTTATATAAATGACAAAAAGTAGAGGACCCAGCACCGATCCTTGTGGCACACCACTGGTCACAGGCCTCCAGTCTGAAAAGCAACCCTCCACCACCACCCTCTGTCTCCTACCTTTGAGCCAGTTCTGTATCCAAATGGCTAGTTCCCCCTGTATTCCACATGATCTAACCTTGCTAACCAGTCTCCCATGGGGGACCATGTCG
>NC_057733.1:25009617-25019020 GCF_004010195.1 Chiloscyllium plagiosum | reverse complement strand
ATTCAGCAGCACATTCAGTATTAGACTCCAACCAAGATGCATTAGCAGATTCAGTACTAGATGCAGTATTACATTCACTACCAGATTCAGCAGCATATTCAGTACCCGACTCCATCTGAGCTTGAGTACCAGATTCAGTGCGAGATTCAGAATCAGATTCAGTACGAAATTCAGTACATTATCCAGTAGCAAATTCAGTAACATAATCAGTACCAGATTCAGTACCAGATTCAGTACATGATCCAGTAGTAAATTCAGTGACATATTCAGTAGCGTATTCAGTAGCAGATTCAATACCAGATTCAGTACTAGATTCTGTAGCAGATTCCATACCAGATTCAGTAGAATATTCAGCACCAGATTCAATACTACATTCAGCAGCAGATTTAGCAGCAGATTCCGTACCAGATTCAGGAAAAGATTCCATACTAGATTTAGTAGCAGATTCAGCACTCGCTTCAGTACTAGATTTAGTTCCAGGTTCAGTCGCACATCAGTACCTGATTCAGTAGCAGATTCATTCGCACATTCAGTAGCAGATTCAATAGCAGATTCAGAACCAGATTCAGTACTTGGTTCAGTACCAGATTCAGGATGAGATTCAGTACTACATTCAGTGGCGGCATCAGTACCAGGCTGAGTAACATGTACTGTCCCAGATTCAGTACAAGATTCAGGAGCAGATTCAGTAGCATTTTCAGTGTTAGCTTCTGTCCGAGTTTCAGTACCAGATTCACTGTTAGTTTCAGTATCAGATTTAGTACCAGATTCAGTACTAGATTCAGTAGCAAATTCGGAAACGGATTCAGTGCCAGATTCATTACCAGATTCAGTAGAAGATTCAGTAGTAGATTCATGAGCAGATTCAGTAACAGATTCAGTGACAGATTGACCTCGTGAACCTATGCTACACTCGCCTGGCTATTGAGGGAGTGGAGTGCAGTGTAGGTTCACAAGGTCAATTCCCGGAATGGCAGGACTATCTTATGCTGAAAGATTGGAGCGACTGGGTTTGTATATGCTTGAGTTTAGAAGGCTGAGAGCGGATCTGATTAAGACGTATAAGCTTATTAAAGAATTGGACACTCTGGAGGCAGGAAGCATGTTTCCGCTGATGGGTGAGTACTGAACCAGAGGACACAGTTTAAAAATAAGGGGTAGAGGAGAAACTTCTTCACCCAGAGAGTGGTGGGTGTATGGAATGCTCTGCCCCAGAAGGCTGTGGAGGCCAAGTCTCTGGATACTTTCAAGAAAAAGTTGGATAGAGCTCTTAAAGATAGTGGAATCAAGGGTTATGGGGATAAGGCAGGATCAGGGTACTGATTGAGGATGATCAGCCAAGATCATAATGAATGGTGGTGCTAGCTCGAAGGGCAGAATCGCCTACTCCTGCACCTATTGTTTATTGTTTATTGTCTATTCATTAGCATATTCAGTACTAGATTCAGTAGCAGATTCAGTACAGGTTCAGTAGCCGATCCAGTCACTGATTCAGTGCCAAATTCACTATTGGATTCAGTACCAGCTTCAGTAACAGATTCACTAGCAATTTCAGAACAAGATTCAATAGCCGGTTCAGTACTAGATTCAATAACAGTTTCATTACGAGATTCAGGGCCAGATTCAATTGCAGATTGAGTACCAGATATAGTAGCAGTTTCAGTACCACATTCCGTACCAGATTCAGTAGAAATTTCAGTACCGGATTCAGGACTAGATTCGGTACCAGATTCATCAGCAGATTCAGTACCAGACTCCAACCAAGATACAGTAGCAGATTCAGTACTAGATTCAGTAGCAGATTCGTAACAGATTCAGTAGCAGATTCAGTAGCCCCTGATTCAGTAATAGATTCACTAGCAGGTTCAGCAGCAGATTCAGTTCCAGACTCCAAATAAAATTCAGTAGCAGTTTCACTACTAGATTCAGTAGCAGATTCAGTATCACATTCAGTACCAGATTCAGTAGCAGGGTTAGTAGAAGATTCACTACCAGTTTCAATTATAGATTCAGGACCAGATTCTGTAGCAGATTGAGTACCAGATTCAGTAGCAGATTCAGTATCACATTCAGTACCAGATTCAGTAGCAGGGTTAGTAGAAGATTCACTACCAGTTTCAATTATAGATTCAGGACCAGATTCTGTAGCAGATTGAGTACCAGATTCAGTAGCAGATTCAGTACCATATTCCTTATATTCAGTATGAGATTCAGTAGCAGATTCAGTGCAAATTCTGTCGCAGATTCCGTATCAGATTCAGTAGCTGATTAAGTAGCAATTTCAATAGCAGATTCAGTACCAGATTCAGGACTAGATTCAGGAACAGATTCAGTAGCACATTCAGTACCAGATTCTGTCCCAGATTCATTTGCAAATTCATAGCAGATTCAGTACCAGATTCGTAACAGATTCAGTAGCTGATTCAGTACCAGATTCAGGAGCAGATTCAGTATTAGACTCCAACCACAATTCAGTAACTGATTCAGTATTAGATGCAGTATTACATTTACTACCAGTTTCAGTACTAGATTCCATACCAGACTCAATACGAGATTCAGTACCAGATTAAGTATGAGATTCTGTGCCAAATTCAGTAGCAGATTTAGTACCAGATTCAGCACCATATTCATTGGCAGAGTCAATGCAGATTCAGTAGCAGATTCAGTACCAGCTTCAGCACCAGATTCAGTAGCAGTTTCAGTACCAGATTCATTGGCAGATGCAGTAGAAGATTCAGCACCAGATTCAGTACCAGGTTCAGTACGAGATTCAGCACCAGATTCAGTAGCAGTTTCAGTACCAGATTCATTGGCAGATGCAGTAGCAGATTCCGTACTAGATTCAGTACCAGATTCAATACTAGATTCAGTACTAGATTCAGTACCAGATTCAATACTAGATTCAGTACTAGATTCAGTACCAGATTCAGTACTAGATTCAGTAGCAGATTGAACAGCGATTCCATACTTGATTCCATCCTGGATTCAGTACAGGTTCAGTACCAAATACAGAAGCAATTTCAGTAGCTGATTCAGTGCCAGATTCAGGACTAGATTCAGTACCAGATTTAGTCCCAGATTCATTGGCAGATTCATAACAGATGCAGTACCAGATTCAGTAGCAGACTCAGTACCAGATTCAGCAGCATATTCAGTACCAGATTCAGCAGCATATTCAGTATTAGACTCCAACCAAGGTTCAGTAGCAGATTCAGTACTAAATGCAGTATTACATTCACCACCAGATTCAGCACCAGATTCAGTAGCAGACCCCATTTGAGCTTCAGCACCAGATTCAGTACGAGATTCAGAATCAGATTCAGTACCAGATTCAGTCCATGATCCAGTCGCAAATTCAGTGACAGATTCAGTACTAGATTCATTAGCAGATTCCGTACCAGATTCAGTAGCATATTCAGCACCAGATTTAGTACTACATTCAGCAGCAGATTCAGTAGCAGATTCCATACCAGATTCAGGAAAAGATTCAATATTAGACTTAGTAGCAGATTCAGCACTTGATTCAGTACCAGATTTAGTAGCAGATTCAGTCACACATTCAGTACCTGATTCAGTAGCAGATTCAGTACCAGATTCAGTAGTAGATTCAGTACCAGATCCACTCCTAGATTCAGTACCAGATTCAGTACTTGGTTCAGTATCAGATTCAGGATTAGATTCAGTACTAGATTCAGTGGTGGCCTCAGTACCAGGTTCGGTACCAGACTGAGTAGCAGATACAGTCCCAGATTCTGTACCAGATTCAATAGCAGATTCCGTCCAAGTTTAAGTTCAAGATTCACTGCTAGTTTCAGTATCAGATTCAGTACCAGATTTAGTACCGGATCCAGTAGCAGATTCAGTGACAGATTCAGTAGCAGATTCAGTACTAGATTCAGTAGCAGATTCAGAAACAGGTTCAGTACAGGGTTCAGTAGCAGATCCAGTCGCTGATTCAGTGCCAGATTCGCTACCAGATTCAGTACCAGATTCAGTAACAGATTCACTCGCAATTTCAGAACCAGATTCAGTAGCAGGTTCAGTAAAAGAGTCAATACCAGTTTTGGTATCAGTTTCAGCACCAGATTCAGGAGCAGATTCAGAACCACATTCCATACCAGGTTCAGTGCCAAATTCAGTAGCAGATTCAGTGTCAGATTTGGGACTAGATTCAGTAGCAGATTCAGTACCACATTCAGTCGAAATTTCAGTACCGGATTCAGAACTGGATTCAGTACCACATTGAGTACCAGATTCATTGGCAGATTCATAGCAGATTCAGTACCAGATTCAGCAGCAGATTCAGGCCCAGACTCCAACCAAGATTCAGTAGCAGATTCAATATTAGTTTCAGTAGCCGATTCAGTATGAGATTTAGTAGCAGATTCGTAACAGATTCAGTACCAGAATCAATACCAGTTTCGGTACCAGTTTCAGGACCAGATTCAGTAGCGGATTGAGTACCACATTCCGTACCAGATTAAGTAGCAGGTTCGGTACCAGATCCAGGGCCATATTCAATCACAGATTCAGTACCACATTCCATACCAGGTTCAGTGCCAAATTCAGTAGCCAATTCAGTTTCAGATTTCAGTCCCAGATTCGATACCAGATTCATTGGCAATTCTATCAGGATCATTCAGAACAAAAAGTGTCTGCACTTCGAAAATTCCAATGCATGACTCATTTATAATCCTGTATATTCTCTGTTGTCAATCAGGCACTGTTCCAAGGAAGGGTCATGTATCCGAGGATTCAAAGAGAGTCATAGAGTCATAGAGATGTACAGCATGGAAACAGACCCTTCGGTCCAACCCTTCCATGCCGACCAGACATCCCAACCCAACCCAGTCCCACCTGCCAGCACCTAGCTCATATCCCTCCAAACCCTTCCTATTCATATACCCATCCAAATGCCTCTTAAATGTTGCAATTGTACCAGCCTCCACCACTTCCTCTGGCAGCTCATTCCATACACCATACCACCCTCTGTGTGAAAAAGTTGCCCCTTAGGTCTCTTTTATATCTTTCCCCTCTCACCCTAAACCTATGCCCTCTAGTTCTGGACTCCCCGACCACAGGGAAAAGATTTTGTCTATTTACCCTATCCATGCCCCTCATGATTTTGTAAACCACTATAAGGTCACCCCTCAGCCTCCGACGCTCCAGGGAAAACAGCCCCAGCCTGCTCAGCCTCTCCCTATAGCTCAAATCCTCCAACCCTGGCAACATCCTTGTAAATCTTTTCTGAACCTTTTCAAGTTTCACAACATCTTTCCGATAGGAAGGAGACCAGAATTGCACGCAATATTCCAACAGTAGCCTAACCAATGTCCTGAACAGCCGCAACATGACATCCCAACTCCTGTACTCAATACTCTGACCAATAAAGGAAAGCATAGCAAACTCCTTCTTCACTATCCTATTTACCTGCGACTCCACTTTCAAGGAGCTATGAACCTGCACTCCAAGGTCTCTTTGTTCAGCAACACTCCCTCGGACCTTACCGTGAAGTATATAAGTCCTGCTAAGATTTGTTTTCCCAAATGCAGCACCTCGCATTTATCTGAATTAAACTCCACCTGCCACTTCTCAGCCCATTGGCCCACCTGGTCAAGATCCTGTTGTAATCTGAGGTAACCCTCTTCGCTGTCCACTACATCTCCAATTTTGCTGTCATTTGCAAACTTACTAACTGTACCTCTTATGCTCACATCCAAATAATTTATGTAAATGATAAAAAGTAGAGGACCCAGCACCGATCCTTGTGGCACTCCACTGGACACAGGCCTCCAGTCCCAAAAACAACCCTCCACCACCACCCTCTGTCTCCTACCTTTGAGCCAGTTCTGTATCCAAATGGCTCGTTCTCCCTGTATTCCATGAGATCTAACCTTGCTAATCAGTCTCCCATGGGGAACCTTGTCGAACACCTTACTGAAGTCCATATAGATCACATCTACTGCTCTACCCTCATCAATCCTCTTTGTTACTTCTTCAAAAAACTCAATCAAGTTTAGAAAGTAGACAATAAACAATAGGTACAGGTGTAGGCCATTCTGCCCTTCGAGCCAGCACCACCATTCATTATGATCATAGCTGATCATCCTCAATCAGTATCCTGTTCCTGCCTTATTTCCATAACCCTTGATTCCACTATCCTTGAGAGCTCTATCCAACTCTTTCTTAAATGAATCCAGAGACTTGGCCTCCACTGCCTTCTGGGGCAGAGCATTCCACACAGCCACCACTCTCTGGGTGAAGAAGTTTCTCCTCATCTCTGTCTTAAATGGCCTACTCCTTATTTTTAAGCTGTGTCCTCTGGTTCAACACTCACCCATCAGCGGAAACATGTTTCCTGCCTCCAGAGTGTCCAATCATTTAATAAACTTATACATCTCTATCAGATCCCCTCTCAGTCTTCTAAACTCAAAGGTATACAAGCCCAGTTGCTCCAATCTTTCAACATAAGATAGTTCCGCCATTCCAGGAATTGACCTCGTGAACCTACGCTGCACTCCCTCAATAGCCAGAATATCTTTCCTCAAATTTGGAGACCAGAACTGCACACATTATTCCAGTTGTGGTCTCACCAGGGTCCTGTACAGCTGCAGAGGAACCTCTTTGCTTCTATACTCAATCCCTCTTGTTATGAAGGCCAGCATGCTATTAGCCTTCTTCACTACCTGCTGTACCTGCATGCTTACCTTCATTGACTGGTGTACAAGAACACCCAGATCTCTCTGTACTGCCCCTTTACATAAATGATTCCATTGAGGTAGTAGTCTGCCTTCCTGTTCTTGCTACCAAAGTGGATAACCATACATTTATCCACATTAAACTCCATCTGCCATGCATCTGACCACTCACCTAACCTGTCCAGGTCACCCTGTAATCTCCTAACATCCTCATCACATTTCACCCTGACACCCAGCTTAGTATCATCAGCAAATTTGCTAAAGTTATTACTAATACCACCTTCTATATCATTAATATATATTGTAAAAAGCTGCGGTCCCAACACGGATCTCTGCGGTACCCCGCTGGTCACTGCCTGCCATTCCGAAATGGAGCCGTTTATCACTACCTTTTGTTTCCTATTAGCCAACCAATTTTCAATCCAATCTAGTACTTTGCTCCCAATACCATGCGCCCTAATTTTACTCACTAACCTCCTGTGTGGGACTTTATCAAAAGCTTTCTGAAAGTCTAGGTAGTTGAAACTTTATTGCTGGAACAGCACAGCAGGTCAGGCAGCATCCAGGGAACAGGAGATTCTAGGTACACTACATCTACTGGATCTCCCTTGTCCGTCTTCAGAGTTACATCCCCCAAACATTCCAGGAGATTAGTCAAGCATGATTTCCCCTTCATAAATCCATGCTGACTCTGTCCTATCCTGTTACTACTATCCAGATGTGTCGTAATTTCATCCTTTATAATTGACTCCAGCATCTTTCCTACCACTGTGGTCAGACTAACTGGTCTATAATTTCCTGCTTTCTCTCTCCCACCTTTCTTAAAAAGTGGTCCAACATTAGTCACCCTTCAATCCACAGGAACTGATCCCGAATCTATTGAACTCTGGAAAATAATCACCAACGCATCCACGATTTCTCAAGCCACCTCCTTCAGTACTCTGGGATGTAGACCATCAGGCCCCGGGGACTTATCAACCTTCAGACCTAACAGTCTCTCCAACACCAATTCCTGGCAAATATAAATTCCCTTCAGTTCAGGTCCTTCAGCCACTGTTACCTCAGGGAGATTGCTTGTGTCTTCCCCAGTGAACACAGATCTGAAGTACCAATTCAACTCTTCTGCCATTTCTTTGTTCCCCGTAATATATTCCCCTGTTTCTGTCTTCAAGGGCCCAATTTTAGTCTTAACCATTTTTTTTCCCTTTACATACCTAAAAAAGCTTTTACTATCCTCCTTTATATTTTTGGCCAGTTTACCTTCGTACCTCATTTTTTCTCTGCGTATTTTCTTTTTAGTAATCCTCTGTTGTTCTTTAAAAGCTTCCCAGTCCTCTGATTTCCCACTCATCTTTGCTATGTTATACTTTTTCTCTTTTGACTTTATATGTTTCTTAACTTCCCTCATCAGCCAATGCCACCCATGCCTCCTCCTGGGATCTTTCTTCCTTTTTAGAATGAACTGACCCTGCATCTTCTGCATTATGCCCAGAAATAACTGCCATTGTTCCTCCACTGTCATCTCTGCTAAGGTATTGCACCATTGAACTTTGGCCAGCTCCTCCCTCATAGCTCCATAGTTCCCTTTATTCAACTGAAATATTGTCACTACCGATTGTACACTCTCCCTTTCAAATTGCAGATTGAAGCTTATTGTATTATGGTCACTACTTCCCACTGGCCCCTTCACTTCGAGGTCCCTGATCAATTCTGGTTCATTGCACAATACCAGATCCAGAATTGCCTTCTCCCTGGTCAGCACCAGCACCAGCTGTTCTAAGAATCCATCTCGGAGGCACTCCACAAAGTCTCTTTCTTGAGGTCCAATACCATCCTGATTCTCCCAGTCTACCTGCATGTTGAAATCCACCAAAACAACTGTAGTAACATCTTTGCGACAGGCTAATTTCAGCTCCTTATTCAACTTACACACTACATCCATACTACTGTTTGGAGGCCTGTAGCTAACTCCCTAGAGGGTCTTTTTACCTTTAGAATTTCTCAGCTCTATCCATACTGACTCTACATCCCCTGATTCTAGGTTCCCCCGCGCCAGGGACTGAATATCATCCCTTTCCAACAGGGCCACCCCACCCCACCCCCTCTGTCCGTTAGTCTGTCCTTACAATAGCATGTTTCGCCTTGAATATTCATTTCCCAGGCCCTGTCCACTTGAAGCCATGTTTCAGTTTGTGAGACATGATTTCCCACGCACAAAGTCATGTTGACTATCCCTAATCAGTCCTTGCCTTTCCAAATATATGTACATCCTGTCCCTCAGGATTCCCTCCATCAACTTGCTCACCACCGAGGTCAGGCTCACCAGTCTATAGTTCCCTGGCTTGTCTTTACCACCCTTCTTAAACAGTGGCACCACGTTTGCCAACCTCCAGTCTTCTGGCACCCCACCTGTGACTATCGATGATACAAATATCTCAGCAAGAGGCCCAGCAATCACTTCTCTAGCTTCCCACAGAGTTCTAGGATATACCTGATCAGGTCCTGGGGATGTATCTACCTTTACCCGTTTCAAGACATCCAGCACTTCCTCCTCTGTAGTCTGGACATTTTGCAAGATGTCACCATCTATTTCCCTACAGTCTATATCTTCCATATCCTTTTCCACAGTAAATACTGATGCAAAATATTCATTTAGTATCCCCCCCATTTTCTGTGGCTCCACACAAAGGCCACCTTGCTGATCT
>NC_057733.1:24999704-25009460 GCF_004010195.1 Chiloscyllium plagiosum | reverse complement strand
TCCCTTTACCTGTGAACATCTGCCTCCAATCAGCTTTCGAAAGTTCTTACCTAATACCGTCAAAATTGGCCTTTCTCCAATTTAGAACTTCAACTTTTAGATCTGGTCTATCCTTTTCCATCACTATTTTAAAACAAATAGAATTATGGTCGCTGGCCCCAAAGTGCTCCCCCACTGACACCTCAGTCACCTGCCCTGCCTTATTTCCCAAGAGTGGGTCAAGTTTTGCACCTTATCTAGTAGGTACATCCACATACTGAATCAGAATGAACTCAACTATTTGACTACCTGGTGAGTCTAAAAAGATTTTCACATTCCACGATAACAAAAACACTGTCATTGCTTTCACCTTCCCATATTCGGTACTCCATCCTGCCATACTGACTGCAACAGACTTTGAAGATAGTTTCTCGGTAAATTTCAGAGTCTATTCCTTTCTTTGCCACACCATGCAATTTCCTGGTGGTTATGATTCTCTCCCTTGGACACTATGGTGTTTCAAAGTGCACCACTCGCTAGCTCGTGGCTATGCTAATGGCAGATCTCCAGGTCATATTGAAAAAACTTATCTATTATTATCAAGACCCTGTGTTTTTTTCTGCACATCACTACTGTATGTATAGCTCATAATTCCTTGTGTGATGCTGTCATAGATTGCTCTGTCAGGTTTACCATTGCTTTCTCGTTTGATAGATTTGCATTTGTTTGTTGCCATAAACTGAGAACACGTTTGTCCACAGAGAAAACTGCACCTGTGGTGTTTCAACAACCTGCACTCTGGTCTGCTTGAAACGCACTGCAGTCAACGTCATGTATGAGGCTGGGAGCGTGGTTAATAATTTACCATGTCAGACCGAGCAATTTCTACTTGCAATGTTGTCACAACTTTAACCATAGTTTCCTGCCTCTCATAAGGTGTTCAAGTATACATCTGGCATTTACGAACTGTAAGTACTGTAACAAGGTCCAGTACACTCTCAGATGTACAGATTATTCATTCATTTATAACTTATGAAACCAAAAATTTCAAAGCATTCTTCATTTTCTTTTTGAACTTAGACTGAGTTGCTGCATAAATAATTGTATTCGTGCAACAACTTAAATTTCACAACATGATTCCGAAATTTACAAATATTATTGTAGAATCAATGTATTCTATTCCTCCAAAGTTATCAAGAAATACATTTATAAAAAATATCAACCACAGAACTATAAAGCTACCAGACATGATGAAAAGTAAAATGACAGCCTTCATCCTGCTTTCCATCTCTGGGTCACTGAGATTCTCTCCATTGCTGCTGAATTTAAGATCCTTACGAAATCGGCTGGATGCTAAAATGTGTCTTACAGTCAAAGTGTTGATCAACAGAATTAGACTAAACGGGAATAGTGAAGTTAAAGCTTTAGAAAAGCACTCATAACACACCCATCCAGGATTAGTATCATAGCACGGTCTGATTCAGTACCAGATTCAGTAGCAGATTCAGTAGCAGATTCAGGACTAGATTCAGTAGCAGATTCCATCCGAGCTTCAGTACCAGATTCAGAATCAGATTCAGTACCAGATTCAGTACATGAACCAGTAGCAGACTCAGTGACAAATTCAGTAGCAGATTCAGTACAAGATTAAGTAGCGCATTCTGTAGCAGATTCAGTACCAGATTCAGTAAAAGATTCAGTACTAGATTCATCGGCAGATTCAGTACCAGACTCCAACCATAATTCAGCACCAAATTCAGTACTAGATTCAGTAGCAGATTCAGTATCCAATTCAGCAGCAGATTCAGTACCAGGCTCCAAGCAAGATGCAATAACAGGTTCACTATTAGATTCAGTAGCATATTCAGTACCAGATGCAGTGGGAGATTCAGTAACAGATCCAGTAACAGATTCAGTAGAAGATTCAGTATCAGTTTCAATTACAGATTCAGTAGCAGATTCAGTAGCAGACTGAGTACCAGATTCAGTACCAGATTCAGTATGAGATTCAGTGCCAAATTCTATAGCAGATTCAATATCAGCTTCAGTAGCCGATTCAGTATCAGATTCAGCAGCAATTTCAGTAGCAAATTCAGTACCAGATTCAGGACTAGATTCAGTACCAGATTCATTGGCAGATTCATAGCAGATTCAGTAGCAGATTCATAACAGAGTCAGTAGCTGATTCAATACCAGATTCAGCAGCAGGTTCAGTAGTAGACTCCAACCAAGATTCAGTAGCAGATTCAGTACTAGATGCAGTATTACATTCACTACCAGTTTCAGTACTAGATTCCATTCCAGACTCAGTAGGAGATTCAGTACCAGACTCAGTACGAGATTCAGTGCCAAATTCACTAGCAGATTCAGTACCAGATTCAGAAGCAGATTCAACACCAGATTAATTGGCAGATTCAATGCAGATTCAGTACTAAATTCAGTACCAGATTGAGCAGCGATTCCATACCTGATTCTATCCTGGATTCAGTAGCAGATTCAGCACCAGATTCAGTAGCAGTTTCAGTACCAGATTCATTGGCAGATTCATAGCAGATTCAGTACCAGGTTCAGTACCAGATTCAGTACTAGATTCATTGGCAGATTCAGTACTAGATTCAGTACTAGATTCATTGGCAGATTCAGTACTAGATTCAGTACCAGGTTCAGTAGCAGATTCAGCACCAGATTCAGTAGAAAATTCAGTACCAGATTCATTGGCAGATTCATAGCAGATTCAGTACCAGGTTCAGTACCAGATTCAGTACTAGATTCATTGGCAGATTCATAGCAGCAATTCCATACCTGATTCCATCCTGGATTCAGTACCAGATTCAGTACCAGATTCAGTAGCAACTTCAGTAGCAGATTCAGTAGCAGATTCAGGACTAGATTCAGTAGTAGATTCCATCCGAGCTTCAGTACCAGAATCAGTGCAAGATTCAGAATCAGATTCAGTACATGATCCAGTCACAAATTCAGCGACAGATTCAGTAGCACATTCAGTACTAGATTCAGTACTAGAATCATTAGCAGATTCCGTACCTGATTCAGTAGCATATTCAGCACCGGATTTAGTACTACATTCAGCAGCAGATTCAGTAGCAGATGCCAGACCAGATTCAGGAAAAGAACCAATATTAGACTTAGTAGCAGATTCAGCACTCGATTCAATACCAGATTTAGTTCCAGATTCAGTCGCACATTCAGTATCTGATTCAGTACCAGATTCTGTACCAGATTCAGTACTAGATTCACTCCAAGATTCAGTACCTGGTTCAGTTCAAGATTCAGGATTAGATTCAGTACTACATTCAGTGGCAGCATCAGTACCAGTTTCAGTACCAGATTCAGTATTAAATTCCATCTGTGTTTCAGTACAAGATTCACTGCTAGTTTCAGTATCAGAATCAGTACCAGATTCAGTACCAGATCCAGTAGCAGATTCAGTGACAGATTCAGTAGCATTATTAGTACTAGATTCAGTAGCAGATTCAGAAACAGGTTCAGTACCATATTCAGTGCCTGGTTCAGTACAAGATTCAGTACTGGATTCAGGACCAGATTCAATGCTAGATTCTGTCGCAGAATCTGTCCTAGATTCAGTACCAGACTCAGTACTAGATTCAGTACCAGATTCCATACTAGATTCTGTACGAGATTCAGTAGCAGAATCAGTACCAGATTTAGTACCAGATTCAGTTGCACTTTCAGTAACAGACTCAGTACTAGATTAAGTACTAGATTCAGTACTAGATACTGTACAAGATTCAGTAGCAGATTCAGTATGAGATCCAATGCCAACCTCAGTAACAGATTCAGTACCACATTCAGTACCAGATTCAGTAGCAGACTCAGTAACAGATTCGGTACTAGATCCTGTCGCAGATTCCATACTAGATTCTGTACGAGATTCGGTAGCAGATTCAATATGGGATCCAGTGCCCAATTCATTGACAGATTCAGTACCAGATTCAGCAGCAGATTCAGTATCAGATTCAGGACGAGATTCAGTACCATATTCATTGGCAGATTCTTTGCAGATTCAGTGCCAGATACAGTAGCAGATTCAATAGCAGATTCAGTACCAGATTCAGTACCAGAATCTGTACCAGATTCAGTCGCATATTCAGTACCAGATTTAGTCTCAGATTTGTTCGCAGATTTAGTAGCAGTTTGAGTCACAGATTCAGTTGTAGATTCTGTATCAGATTCAGTACCAGGTTCAGTTACAGATTCAGTACCACATTCAATACCTGATTCAGTACAAGATTCAGCACTGGATTCAGTACCACATTTAGTATTAATTCTGTAACAGATTCACTACCAGATTCAGTACTAGATTCAGTACCAGATTCAGTACCAGATTCAGTGCCAAATTCAGTGCCAGATTCTCTACCAGATTCAGTAACAGATTCAATATCAGATTCAATCACAGATTCAGTATCAGATTCAGCAGCAGATTCAGTACCAGATTGCATCCTAGACCCAGCATCAGATTCAGTAGCGGATTCAGTACCAAATTCAGTACCAGATTCAGTAACAGATTTTGTACCTGATACAGTACCAGCATCAGTACCAGATTGAATGCCAGATTCAGTCCCTGATTCCATGGCTGATTCATTCAAAGATTCAGTAGCAGTTTCAGTATGAGATTCAGTATTCCATTCAGTACCAGATTCAGTAGCAGATTCAGTACCAGATTCAGGATTAGATTCAGGGCTGGATTCATTACCAGATTCAGTACCAGATTCACTACCAATTTCATTGGCAGACTCATACCAGATTCAGTACCAGATTCAGTACGAGATTCCGTAGCAGTTTGGTAACAGATTCAGTACCAGATTCCGTAACAGTTTCAATACTAGATTCAGTACCAGGTTCAGTAACATATTCAGTGCCACCTTCAGTACAAGATTCAGTACTGGATTCAGGACCAGATTCAATGCTAGATTCTGTCGCAGAATCCATCCTAGATTCAGTACCAGATTCCCTACTGGATTCAGTACCAGATTCCATGCTAGATACTGTACGAGATTCAGTAGCAGATTCCATACTAGATTCTGAATGAGATTCAGAAGCAGATTCAGTACCAGATTCCTTGCTAGATTCACTGCCAGTTTCAGTTGCAGATTCAGTACCAGATTCAGTACCATATTCAGTGCCTGATTCAGTACAAGATTCAGTACTGGATTCAGGACCAGATTCAATGCTAGATTCTGTCGCAGAATCCGTCCTAGATTCAGTACCAACTCAGTACTAGATTCAATAGCAGAATCAGTACCAGATTTAGTACCAGATTCAATAGCAGTATCAGTAACAGACTCAGCACTAGAATCAGTATTAGATTCCATACTAGATACTATATGAGATTCAGTAGCAGATTCAGTATGAGATCCAATGCCAACTTCAGTAGCAGATTCAGTAACCGATTCAGTACTAGATTCTGTTGCAGATTCTGTACTAGGTTCTGAACAAGATTCAGTAGCAGATTCAATATGAGATCCAGTGCCAAATTCACTAGCAGATTCACTACCAGATTAAGTATCACATTCAGTAGCAGATTCAGTGCCAGATTCAAGATTAGATTCAGGACTGGATTCAGAACCAGATTCACTACCAGTTTCATTGGCAGACTCATAGCAGATTCAATACCAGATTCAGTATCAGATTCAGTAGCAGTTTTGGTAACAGATTCGGTACCAGATTTGTCCGCAAATTCTGTACCAGATTCTGTAACAGTTTCAATACTAAATTCAGTAGCAGATTCAGTACCAGGTTCAGTACCATATTCAGTGCCTGATTCAGTACTGGATTCAGGACCAGATTCAATGCTAGATTCTGTCGCAGAATCCATCCTAGATTCAGTACCAGACTCAATACAAGATTCAGCACCAGATTCCATACTAGATTCTGTACGAGATTCAGTAGCAGATTCAGTACGGGATCCTGTGCCAACTTCAGTAGCAGATTCAGTATCACATTCAGTACCAGATTCAGTAGCAGATTCAGGACTAGATTCAGTAACAGATTCAGTAGCAGATTCAATACCAAATTCAGTGCCAGATTCAGTCACAGATTCAGTACCAGAGTGAGTACCATGATAAGTACCTGATTTAGTATCAGATTTAGTACAAGATTCAGTACTAGAGTCAGTACCAGAGTCAGTAGAAGATACAGTAGCAGATTCAGTAACAGGTTCAGTACTCAATTCAGTAATGGATTCGGAACCAGATTCAGTTGCAGATTCAGTAGCAGAGTCCATACCAGATTCAGTATCAGGTTGAATACCAGACTCAGTTGCAAATTCAGTAGTGGATTCTGTACCAGATTCAGTCGCAGATTCTGTACCAGATTCTGTAACATTTTAAATACTAGATTCAGTAGCAGATTCAGTACCAGGTTCAGTACCATATTCAGTGACTGATTCAGTACAAGATTCAGTACTGGATTCAGTACCAGATTGAATGTTAGAGTTTGTCACAGAATCCGCCCTAGATTCAGTACCAGACGCAGTACTAGATTCAGTACCAGATTCCATACTAGATTCTGTACGAGATTCAGTAGCAGATTCAGTGGCAGAATCAGTACCAGATTTAGTACCAGAATCAGTTCCAGATTCAGTTTGATATTCAGTGCCAAATTCACTAGCAGATTCACTACCAGATTCAGTACCAGATTCAGTACCAGGTTCATTACTAGATTCAGTACCACATTCAGTATCAGATTCAGTAGCAGATTCAGAACCAAATTCAGTACCAGATTCAGTCACAGATTCAGTACCAGAGTCAGTATTATGATCAGTACCTGATTCAGTATCAGATTTAGTACATGATTCAGTACTAGAGTCAGTACCAGAGTCAGTACTAGATTCAGTACCAGATTCAGTAGCAGAGTCCATATCAGATTCAGGATCAGGTTGAATACCAGATTCGGGTTGTAGATTCAGTAGCGGCTTCTGTACCAGATACAGTTGCAGGTTCTGTACCAGATTCTGTAACAGTTTCAATACTAGATTCAGTAGGAGATTCAGTAACAGGTTCAGTACCACATTCGGTGCCTGATTCAGTACGAGATTCAACACTGAATTCAGGACCAGATTCAATGCTAGATTCTGTCGCAGAATCCATCCTAGATTCAGTGCCAGACTCAGTACTAGATTCAGTACCAGATTCCATACTAAATTCTGTATGAGATTCTGTAGCATATTCAGTGGCAGAATCAGTACCAGATTTAGTACCAGATTCAGTAGCAGTTTCAGTAACAGACTCAGTACTAGATTCAGTACTAGAGTCCGTGCTAGGTACTTTACAAGATTCAGTAGCAGATTCAGTACGAGATCCAGTGCCAACTTCAGTAGCAGATTCGGTACCACATTCAGTAGCAGATTCAGTACGAGATTCAGGACTAGGCTCAGTACCAGATTCATTGCCAGATTCACACCAGATTCAGTACGAGATTCAGTGGCAGATTCAGTACCAGATTCATTATTAGATTCAGTAACAGATTCAGTAGCAGATTCAGTATCAGATTAGGTACCAGGTTCAGTACCAGATTCAGTTCCAGATTTAGTATGATATTCGGTGCCAAATTCACTAGCAGATTCAGTACCAGATTCAGTAGCAGATTTGGTAACAGATTCTGTACCAGATTCAGTAGCAGATTTGGTAACAGATTCTGTATCAGATTCAGTACCAGATTCAGGATTAGATACATTCAGTTCCAGCATCAGTACCTGATTCAACACCAGATTGAGTAGCAGATTCAGTTCCAGATTCAGTGGCAGATTCAGTAGCATATTCCATACCAGATTCAGTTGCATATTTAGTACAAGATTTAGTACCAGATTCATTCGCAGATTTATTATCAGATTCAGTGACAGATTCTATAGCAGATCCATTACCCAATTCAGTACTAGATTTAGAATCAGATTTAGTAGTTGATTCAGTAACAGATTCAGTAGTAGATTCAGTAGCAGATTCATTAGCATATTCAGTACCAGATTCAATACTAGAGTTATACCAGAATCAGTAGCGGATTCAATGTGAGATTCAGTACCAGATTCAGTGCCAGATTCTGTACCAGCATCAGGAACAGATTCAGTTCCAGATATAGCAACAGATTCAGTAGCAGATTGAATACCAGATTCAGTAGCAGATTCAGTGTAAGATTCAATACCAGATTCAGTACCAGGTTCGGTGCCAGATTCAGTAGCAGATTCAGTGCCAGATTCTGTACCAGATTCAATACCAGATTCATTGGCAGATTCAGTGCCAGATTCAGTAACAGATTCAGTAGCAGATTCATTGGCAGATTCAGTGCCAGATTCTGTACCAGATTCAATACCAGATTCATTAGCAGATTCAGTGCCAGATTCAGTACTAGATTCAGTAGCAGATTTGGTAACAGATTCAGTAGCAGATTCAGTAACAGATTCAGTAGCAGATTCAGTAACAGATTCGATATCAGATTCAATTCCAAATTCAGCAGCAGATTCAGTACCAGATTCTGTCTGAGTTTCAGTACCAGATTCAGTGCTACATTCAGTACCAGATTCAGTAACAGCTTCAGTAGCAGATTCAGGACTAGATTCAGTAGCAGATTCAATGCCAGGTTCAGTCACAGATTCAGTACCACCTTTAGTACCTGATTCAGTTGCAGGTTCAGTACCAGACTCACTGCCAGATTCAGTGGCAGATTCAGTAGCAGATTCAACACCAGATTCAGTAGCAAATTCAGTGTAATACTCATTAACAGATTCAGTAACAGATTCAGTACTATATTAGTAGCAGATTCAGTAACAGTTTCGCTCTCAGATTCAATTGCAAATTCAGTACCAAATTCAGCAGCAGATTCAGTATCAGATGGCATCTTAGACCCAGTACCACATTCAGTCGTGGATTCAGTACCAAATTCAGTACCAGAGTCAGTACCAGATTCTGTCTAAGTTTCAGTACCAGATTCAATGCTAGATTCAGTATCAGATTCAGTACTAGATCCAGTAGCAGATTCCGTAACAGATTCAGTAGCCGATTCAGGTCCAGTTTCAATCGCAGATTCAGTGCCAGGTTCAGTCGCAGATTTAGTACCAGATTCAGTACCACATTCAGTACCTGATTCAGTCGCAGGTTCAGTATCAGACTCACTGCCAGATTCAGTGGCAGATTCAGTAGCAGATTCAACACCATGGTCAGTCGCAGATTCAGTGTAAGATTCAGTAGCGGATTCAGTACCAGATTGAGTACCAGATTCAATACCACATTCAGTACCAGATTCAGTAGCAGATTCTGTATCAGATTCCGTAACAGTTTCAATACTAGATTCAGTAGCAAATTCAGTAGCAGATTTATTACTATATTCAGTGCCTGATTCAGTACAAGACTCAGTACTGGATTCAGTACCAGATTCAGTAGCAGATTCTGTATCAGATTCCGTAACAGTTTCAATACTAGATTCAGTAGCAAATTCAGTAGCAGATTTATTACTATATTCAGTGCCTGATTCAGTACAAGACTCAGTACTGGATTCAGTACCAGATTCAGTAGCAGATTCTGTATCAGATTCCGTAACAGTTTCAATACTAGATTCAGTAGCAGATTCAGTAACAGGTTCAGTACCACATTCGGTGCCTGATTCAGTACGAGATTCAACACTGAATTCAGGACCAGATTCAATGCTAGATTCTGTCGCAGAATCCATCCTAGATTCAGTACCAGATTCCATACTAAATTCTGTATGAGATTCAGTAGCAGAATCAGTACCAGATTTAGTACCAGATTC
>NC_057733.1:24994148-24999615 GCF_004010195.1 Chiloscyllium plagiosum | reverse complement strand
GTGGAGGTGGGGTTGGTGGGGGGTGTGGACCTGACAAGGGAGTCATGGAGAGAGTGGTCTTTCCGGAACGCTAATAGGGGTGGGGAGGGAAATATATCCTTGGTGGTGGGGTCCGTTTGGAGGTGGCGGAAATTACGAAGGATGATCCGATGTATCTGGAGGTTGGTGGGGTGGTAGGTGAGGACTAGTGGGGTTCTGTCCTGGTGGCAATCTTCTTCCCGACCTCTCCGCCTCCACCCCCTCTCCGGCCTATCACCCTCACCTTAACCTCCTTCCACCTATCACATTCCCAATGCCCCTCCCCCAAGTCCCTCCTCCCTACCTTTTATCTTAGCCTGCTTGGCACACTCTCCTCATTCCTGAAGAAGGGCTTATGCCCAAAACATCAATTCTCCTTCTCCCTGGATGCTGCCTGACCTGCTGTGCTTTTCCAGCAACACATTTTTAAGCTTCGATCTCCAGCATCTGTAGTCCTCACTTTCTCCCAGATCCAGTAGCAGCCTTATTAACAGCATGTCTGTTCATGAGAAACTGTAGCCCCAGCACAAGATATGTAGACTTACTGCACAGGTCAGAACACCTGTGTCTCAAGGGCCTCAAATCTCCTCATGAGTTGTTCAGGATGATGAGTCATTCTAATTGAGGCAAGTGGGAGAGCAGGGTACTTGTGGCAGCCTGAATGGGGTGTGGGAGACATCGTCAGTTGATCAGAAATTGAATACTTTGAAAAAAGTCTCCACTTTCATGTCCCCTTTCACCCATCTCCTCTTTTATGGCACAACTGTGTGACATTCCTTGAGGCCAAGACAAGTTTCCCTAAATATTGTGTAGGCCATTGGTGGGTTGGGGTGTTGGCGACTTGCACATTGTTGGTTGCTGCTTCATGGTAATGACCACTCTAACCATGGATATAGATCAGTATGAAAGCTTGAAATATTGTGGCACTCACAGTGGAAATAGTTTCCGTGAACTGCTTTCCAATTGTGCAGGGTCTCTAGAAATGCTGACAAAAGCTCACATTTTTTTTCCTGGGCCTCCAGAATTATTCTGTTTAATGACATCTCAAAAGGAATAGCATGTGCATCTAGCTGAATAGGGCTTTGAGGGTCTTGTGCATTGCAACAGGAAATCTCTGATGCTATCCCTGTATCCACCACCCATCTCTTGCTTCACCATGCGATAACTGAACTATTTACCTTGTTGGTCTTTCTGAGCTGAGTGTGCCTGAGCTGGTGGAGGATACACATGAGCTGTGAGACAGTGTATCCACAGAGTGAGGACCTTCCTCTGAGGAGTCTTCATCCTTCCATCTTACCATCTCCTGAAGGATGCTTTGAGAACCTGTCAAAGGTAAAAACCACGAATTGGAATTGACAAGGTAAGAATGTATTACCAGCCGACAACAAATCACTATGACCCAAGATTGTTTGAGAGTCAAGATTAGAGTGGTGCTGGAAAAGCACAGCAAGTCAGGCAGCATCCGAGGAGCTTTTACCCGAAATGTTGATTCTCCTGCTCCTCGGATGCTGCCTGACCTGCTGTGCTTTTCCAGCATCACTCTAATCTTGACTCTGATCTCCAGCATCTGCGGTCCTCACTTTCACCTAAAGATTGCTGCCTTGTGTCAGTGCTTTATTAAACTCTGTCACCATGTAACAGGGAGGCTGTGTGCTCCCCTCCCTCCCTATTTCTCCATCTCCAATAACCATCTCCATAGAGATCTCAACTTCTTTTTAATGGCTCCGTGTAGCAGGCAAGGCGGAGATTATTGGAGAGATATCTCTGGTTCTCTGCTTCTTTTCATGGCTCTGTGCTCTGTCCTCCCTCAGGAGGAGAAAGAAGAAACCAGAGTCTGAGAAGTGGAATATTTGAGAGAATGGAAGGACAGCTTTTGTAGACGGTCAATGCGATGGATGGATGTGCTGGACCAATAACGTGAGAGTGATGCCAGTGGACAATGGTCACATGTGGATGTCAGGAAGTTGAGAAGGATGGACACTCCTCCAAGATCTTATTGTTCCAGAAAAAAAAATGTGTAAATATTTTAGAAACACAGATTGAGGAGTGGCATGCCTCTACGTGCTCATGCTGTGAAAAGTGCCTTGAAATTCTCATCCTTGCTGCCTTCCTGACCCCCCTCCAGCAGTAGAATTTTTCTTCCCTCTGTCTGTGGGGAGCATTATCTCCTTGTAGACCTTCCCAACCAGCAGCCTTATCTTCAGAGACACTTGGAATACGAAAATGATTCAAATATCATGAACACAGCCAAGAGATCTTTGATAAAAGTGATGATCTTAGCAAGCCTATCAACATTATTGTTTTTCTGGAAAGGTTGCTAGGCTTTGAGAAAAGGAACCTTGGGGACTATAGATGGCTTGGCAAAGATAAAGGCAACTTCTAGGAGGGAACAAAAACATGATACAGCACAGCATGTGAAAGGGTGCATTGAGCAAAATTCCAGTCTGATCTAATCAGCCTGAACTGCTTTTTTATCCAATTTAAATACATACAGAAGGCCAGCACAATTCATTTTAAATTTATGATTATGCAAGTATAGTAACCAACAATCTAAATAAAACACAGCTTTAATATTGCTGTTTTCTCCCTGAATGGGTGGTCATGACTATTTGAAGAAAACTGTGTAGGGGAGGTAATCACCACCATCAGTTAAATTGCTGATTATCACATGCTATGAATAGCTGACAAATCCAGAAATAGAGATAAAGAAAACATTCTAGCTTTCGGAGCGCCGCTCCTTCATCAGGGGATGGTGGAGGGCACAATGCTAAGGCACAGAATTTATGGCAAGAATTTACAGTGTGATGTAACTGAAATTATACATTGAAAAATACCCTGATTATCTGTTGAGTCTTTCATCTGTTCGAATACCATGATAGTTTCACTTCTTTCATGTGTAAATCACAAAACCATTTTTTTAAAAGTTGCTTTCTCAGCTTAGCTGTAACAATGGTGATAGCTAGACAATATGTTGAAGGTGTTGGCCCTCTGTGTTCTCTGTCTATGTCATGATGTTTAGGTTGATTCTCGCTGGAACCATTTCTTTTTGTAGCCTTCCTTGGGATGAGCATGATTATTAAGGGCTGGAGTGGACCTTTCAGTCCCACAAGACTGCTCACCAATCAATAACATCATAGCTCATCTGACTGTTACCTCAACTCCATTTTCCTGTAGCCTTTGACTTCCTTGTTTACCAATAATCAATCTGCCTCTGTCGCAAAATTATCTAATGATCACTGCCTCCATTAATCTCTGGGCAAGCAACTTTTACAGACTCACGGCTGTGAAAAATAGAATTTCTCTTCATTGCCATCTTAATACGAGGCCACGTATTTTTAAAACTGCCATTTCAGGTCTAGTCCAGTGCTTCGTAAAATTGACATGTCTCCAGTTTGGTGCTGAGTTTCCGAGACCAATGAGCATCGAGTCTGATTGGGGCGAGCTCGAGTAATCCATAAGAGCAGTCAAAGTGGTTGGTGAAATGACTTAGTCCTGGACCAACGCAGGGAGAACGTTCTGGGGCAGTGCGTGGGCAGCGTGTCCCAAAGCAGCACGTGGGCAGCGAGTCCCAGAGCAGCGCATGGGCAGCGTGCCACAGAACAGTATGTGGGCAGCGATTCCCAGAGCAGAGTGTGGGTAGCGAGTCCCAGAGCAGGGTGTGGGCAGCGGGTAACAGAGCAGGGTGTGGGCAACGGGTCCCAGAGCAGAATATGGGCAGCGAGTCCCAGAGCAGGTGTGGGCAGCGTGTCCCAGAGCAGAATGTGGGCAGCGAGTCCCAGAGCAGGGTGTGGGCAGTGCGTCCCAGAGTAGGGTGTGGGAAATGAGTCCCAGAGCAGAATGTGGGCAGTGGTCCCAGAGCAGGGTGTGGGCAATGAGTCCCAGAGCAGGGTGTGGGAAACGAGTCCCAGAGCAGAAAGTGGGCAGCGAGTCCCAGAGCAGGGTGTGGGCAATGAGTCCCAGAGCAGGATGTGGGAAACGGTTCCAAGACCAGACTGTGGGCAGCAAGTCCCAGAGCAGAATGTGGGCAGCGAGTCCCAGAGCAGGGTGTGGGCAGCGAGTCCCAGAGCAGGGTGAGGGCAGCGATTCCCAGAGCAGAGTGTGGGTAGCGAGTCCCAGAGCAGGGTGTGGGCAGCGAGTAACAGAGCAGGGTGTGGGCAACGGGTCCCAGAGCAGAATGTTGGCAGTGAGTCCCAGAGCAGGGTGTGGGCAGCGTGTCAGAGAGCAAGGTGAAGGCAGTGAGTCCCGGAGCAGGGTGTGGGCAGTGAGTCCCGGAGCAGGGTGAGGGCAGTGAGTCCTGGATCAGGGTGAGGGCAGTGACTCTCAGAGCAGGGTGTGGGCAGTGACTCTCAGAGAAGGGTGTGGGCAGTGACTCTCAGAGCTGGGTGAGGACAGTGAGTCCCAGAGCAGCATGTGGGCAGTGAGTCCCAGAGCAGGGAGTGGGCAGTGAGTCCTGGAGCAGGGTGAGGGCAGTGAGTCCTGGAGCAGTGTGAGGGCAGAGAGTCCTGGAGCAAGGTGAGGGCAGTGAGTCCTGGAGCAGGATGTGGGCAGAGAGTCCTGGAGCAAGGTGAGGGCAGTGAGTCCCGGAGCAGGGTGAGGGCAGAGAGTCCTGGAGCAAGGTGAGGGCAGTGAGTCCCAGAGCAGGGTGAGGGCAGTGAGTCCCGGAGCAGGGTGAAGGCGTGAGTCCTGGAGCAGGATGAGGGCAGTGCTTCCCAGAGCAGGGTGTGGGCAGTGAGTCCCAGAGCAGGATGAGGGCAGTGAGTCCCAGAGCAGGATGGGGGCAGTGAGTCCCAGAGCAGGATGAGGGCAGTGAGTCCTGGAGAAGGATGTGGGCAGAGAGTCCTGGAGCAAGGTGAGGGCAGTGAGTCCTGGAGCAGGGTGTGGACAGTGAGTCCCAGAGCAGGGTGAGGGCAGTGAGTCCCAGAGCAGGGTGGGGGAAGTGAGTCCCAGAGCAGGATGGGGCCAGTGAGTCCCAGAGCAGGGTGAGGGCAGTGAGTCCTGGAGCAAGGTGAGGGCGTGAGTCCTGGAGCAGGGTGTGGGCAGTGAGTCCCAGAGCAGGGTGAGGGCAGTGAGTCCCGGAGCAGGGTGAGGGCAGTGAGTCACAGAGCAGGGTGAGGGCAGTGAGTCACAGAGCAGGGTGAGGGCAGTGAGTCACAGAGCAGGGTGAGGGCAGTGAGTCACAGAGCAGGGTGAGGGCAGTGAGTCACAGAGCAGGGTGAGGGCAGTGAGTCACAGAGCAGGGTGAGGGCAGTGAGTCACAGAGCAGGGTGAGGGCAGTGAGTCACAGAGCAGGGTGAGGGCAGTGAGTCACAGAGCAGGGTGAGGGCAGTGAGTCACAGAGCAGGGTGAGGGCAGTGAGTCACAGAGCAGGGTGAGGGCAGTGAGTCACAGAGCAGGGTGAGGGCAGTGAGTCACAGAGCAGGGTGAGGGCAGTGAGTCACAGAGCAGGGTG
>NC_057733.1:24991399-24994036 GCF_004010195.1 Chiloscyllium plagiosum | reverse complement strand
GGGCAGTGAGTCCCAGAGCAGTGTGTGGGCAGTGAGTCCCAGAGCAGGATGTGCGCAGTGAGTCCTGGATCAGGGTGAGGATAGTGCGTCCCAGAGCAGGATGTGCGCAGTGAGTCCTGGATCAGGGTGAGGATAGTGCGTCCCAGAGCAGGATGTGCGCAGTGAGTCCTGGATCAGGGTGAGGATAGTGCGTCCCAGAGCAGGATGTGCGCAGTGAGTCCTGGATCAGGGTGAGGATAGTGCGTCCCAGAGCAGGATGTGCGCAGTGAGTCCTGGATCAGGGTGAGGATAGTGCGTCCCAGAGCAGGATGTGCGCAGTGAGTCCTGGATCAGGGTGAGGATAGTGCGTCCCAGAGCAGGATGTGCGCAGTGAGTCCTGGATCAGGGTGAGGATAGTGCGTCCCAGAGCAGGATGTGCGCAGTGAGTCCTGGATCAGGGTGAGGATAGTGCGTCCCAGAGCAGGATGTGCGCAGTGAGTCCTGGATCAGGGTGAGGATAGTGCGTCCCAGAGCAGGATGTGCGCAGTGAGTCCTGGATCAGGGTGAGGATAGTGCGTCCCAGAGCAGGATGTGCGCAGTGAGTCCTGGATCAGGGTGAGGATAGTGCGTCCCAGAGCAGGATGTGCGCAGTGAGTCCTGGATCAGGGTGAGGATAGTGCGTCCCAGAGCAGGATGTGCGCAGTGAGTCCTGGATCAGGGTGAGGGGAGTGAGTCCTGGAGCAGGGTGTGGGCAGTGAGTCCTGGATAAGGGTGAGGGCAGTGAGTCCCGGAGCAGGGTGTGGGCAGTGAGTCCCAGAGCAGTGTGTGGGCAGTGAGTCCCAGAGCAGTGTGTGGGCAGTGAGTCCCAGAGCAGTGTGTGGGCAGTGAGTCCCAGAGCAGTGTGTGGGCAGTGAGTCCCAGAGCAGTGTGTGGGCAGTGAGTCCCAGAGCAGTGTGTGGGCAGTGAGTCCCAGAGCAGTGTGTGGGCAGTGAGTCCCAGAGCAGTGTGTGGGCAGTGAGTCCCAGAGCAGTGTGTGGGCAGTGAGTCCCGGAGCAGGGTGAGGGCAGTGAGTCCCAGAGCAGTGTGTGGGCAGTGAGTCCCAGAGCAGGATGTGCGCAGTGAGTCCTGGATCAGGGTGAGGGGAGTGAGTCCTGGAGCAGGGTGTGGGCATTGAGTCCCAGAGCAGGGTGCGGGCAGAGAGTCCCAGAGCAGGGTGTGGGCAGTGAGTCCCAGAGCAGTGTGGGCAGAGTGTCCCCCAGTAGAGAGTCCTGGAGCAAGGTGTGGGCAGTGAGTCCCAGAGCAGTGTGTGGGCAGTGAGTCCCGGAGCAGGGTGTGGGCAGTGAGTCCCGGAGCAGGGTGAGGGCAGAGAGTCCCAGAGCAGTGTGTGGGCAGTGAGTCCCAGAGCAGGATGTGCGCAGTGAGTCCTGGATCAGGGTGAGGATAGTGCGTCCCAGAGCAGGATGTGCGCAGTGAGTCCTGGATCAGGGTGAGGGGAGTGAGTCCTGGAGCAGGGTGTGGGCAGTGAGTCCTGGATCAGGGTGAGGGGAGTGAGTCCTGGAGCAGGGTGAGGGTAGAGAGTCCTGGAGCAGGGTGTGGGCAGTGAGTTCCAGAGCAGGTTGTGCGCAGTGAGTCCTGGATCAGGGTGAGGGTGGTGAATCCTGGAGCAGGGGTGTGGGCAGAGAGTCCTGGAGCAAGGAGAGGGCAGTGTGTGGTCAGTGAGTCCCAGAGCAGGGTGTGGGTAGTGAATCCTGGAGCAGGGTATAGGCGGTGAGTCCCAGAGTAGAGTGAGGGCAGTGAGTCCCAGATCAGGGTGAGGGCAGTGAGTCCCAGAGCAGGGTGAGGGCAGTGAGTCCCAGATCAGGGTGAGGGTAGTGAGTCCTGGAGCAGGGTGAGGGCGGTGAGTCCCGGAGCAGGGTGAGGGCAATGAGACCCAGAGCAGGGTGAGGGCAGTGAGTCCTGGAGCAGGGTGAGGGCAGTGAGTCCCAGCGCAGGGTGAGGGCAGTGAGTCCCCGAGCAGGGTGAGGGCAGTGAGTCCTGGAGCAGGGTGAGGGCAGTGAGTCTCAGAGCAGGATGTGCGCAGTGAGTCCTGGATCAAGGTGAGGGCAGTGAGTCCTGGAGCAGGGTGTGGGCAGTGAGTCCCCGAGCAGGGTGTGGGCAGTGAGTCCTGGAGCAGGGTGAGGGGAGTGAATCGCAGAGCAGGGTGAAGGACAGTGAGTCCTGGAGCAGGGTGTGGGCAGTGAGTCCTGGAGCAGGGTGAAGGCAGTGAGTCCCAGAGCAGGGTGAAGGCAGTGAGTCCTGGAGCAGGGTGAGGGCGGTGAATCCCGGAGCAGGGTGAGGGCAATGAGACCCAGAGCAGGGTGAGGGCAGTGAGTCCCAGAGCAGGGTGAGGGCAGTGAGTCCTGGAGCTGGGTGTGGGCAGTGAGTCCCAAAGCAGGGTGTGGGCAGTGAGTCCCAGAGCAGGGCATGGGCAACGATTCCCAGAGCAGGGTGTTGGCAACGAGTCCCAGAGCAGGGTGAGGGCAGTGAGTCCCAGAGCAGGGTGAGGGCAGTGAGTCCCGGAGCAGGGTGTGGGCAGTGAGTCCCGGAGCAGGGTGTGGGCAGTGAGTCCCAGAGCAGGGTGTGGGTGGTGAGTCCCAGAGCAGGGTGTGGGCAGTGAGT
>NC_057733.1:24974131-24991332 GCF_004010195.1 Chiloscyllium plagiosum | reverse complement strand
AGCGAGTACCAGAGCAGGGTGTGGGTGGTGAGTCCCAGAGCAGAATGTGGGCAGTGAGTCCCAGAGCAGGGTGTGGGCAGTGAGTCCTGGAGCAGGGTGAGGGCAGTGAGTCCCAGAGCAGGGTGTGGGCAGCGAGTCCCAGAGCAGGGTGTGGGCAACGAGTCCCAGAGCAGGGTGTGGGCAGCGAGTCCCAGAGCAGGGTGTGGGCAACGAGTCCCAGAGCAGAGTGTGGGCAGCGGGTCCCAGAGCAGGATGTGGGCAGCGCGTCCCAGAGCAGGGTGTGGGCAGCGAGTACCAGAGCAGGGTGTGGGCAGCGAGTACCAAAGCAGGGTGTGGGCAACGAGTCCGAGAGCAGAATGTGGGCAGTGAGTCCCAGAGCAGGGTGTGGGCAGCGAGTCCCAGAGCAGGGTGTGGGCAACGGGTCCCAGAGCAGGGTGTGGGCAGCGAGTCCCAGACCTGGGTGTGGACAACGAGTCCCAGAGCAGAGTGTGGGCAGCGAGTCCCAGAGCAGGATATGGGCAGCGAATTCCAGAGCAGGGTGAGGAGAGCGAGTCCCAGAGCAGGGTGAGGGCAGTGAATCCCAGAGCAGGATGTGGGCAGTGAGTCCCAGAGCAAGGTGAGGGGAGTCAGTCCCAGAACAGGGTGAGGGCAGTGAGTCCCAGAGCAGGATGTGCGCAGTGAGTCCCAGTGCAGGGTGTGGGCAGTGAGTCCCAGAGCAGGGTGTGGGCAGTGAGTCCCAGAGCATGGTGAGGGCAGTGAGTCCCAGAGCATGATGTGGGCAGCAAGTCCCAGAGCAGGGTGTGGCAAACGAGCCACAGAGCAGGGTATGGGCAGCGGGCCCAAGAGCAGAATGTGGGCAGCGAGTCCCAGAGCAGGGAGTGGGCAGCGAGTACCAGTTAAGTGTATAAGTCCTGCTAAGATTTGCTTTCCCAAAATGCAGCACCTCGCATTTATCTGAATTAAACTCCATCTGCCAATTCTCAGCCCATTGGCCCACCTGGTCAAGATCCTGGAGAAAAAATATATTTTATGCAAATTCAGGATGATTTTCTTTTTTTTTGAATTCTCAATTTGTTTTGATTATTTACAGGAAAACCGGAATTAGTTTCACTTCCAACGTTTACATTCTATGGAGAAATGTTTGTGGTTGTCTAGTTCTCATTTCCTGATTCAGCAGGCTGAGTAATCTTTGTTTGGAGGTCTTAAAATGTACAATTTTACAAACTAGTCCTCTAATATCGGTATTTAGAATGTTCAATGGGGTGAAGCTGCTGGAACACTTCAGAAGAATTCCTTATTTGTAAAATGGCCCAACTATTCCATCTGCGCATGGCCTTCCCTCTATTTGGTTTGCAGATTTCACAAAAGGTTCGAAAATTCACTGTAGGAACTTGTTGAAATTTTCAGTTGCGTTTGAACATTACACATTAATCTAGCTAGAAGAAAGAGCCAGGAATTTTATCAAAGTTAAACTATTAGTATGACACTTGAACAATTTTTACTGTTATTCATCTATGAATGTTCCAAGAATTTCAGAGCGAAAGGCATCTGGAATGAGTTTGCGTTCTTCAAAGTTGCTTGATAATTTGTAGTGCTCCGTATTTAGCTTTACCAACACCAATAAAACAATGTTTCACTGAGGCTTTCTGTTAAAATTAATGGTGATCATGAAATTACTGTTTGTGATACTTTTTACACTTGATTTCCTCTACAGAAATTTTAGTACCGATAATTGATATTAAAGGGGACAATGTTAATTACATGATATACAACTATGAAGTGACATACAACTTTACATTCAAAAGGTTGCCAATGATTTTAGATTAGATTGGATTATATTAGATTACTTACAGTATGGAAACAGGCCCAACAAGTCCACACCGACCCGCCGAAGCGCAACCCTTTGGAATCTCTCCACAGCAGGTCGTCCCTTATTCTAAAGTGCCTAAAATAAATCTTTTAACTACTTTGTCAATATTTTGAGTTTAACTTGTTATTATCAGAATAATACTGCCATTATATGTTATCATCCCTGGTGAATGGAAGCCTAGCTCCCATGTAGATATGACTATTACACATAGCCCATGATGTAGCTTCATTTTGTTGTTGTACTAATACTCAATGTTTTCATCTAATCACTGCTGAGACTGTGCTCAGCTTTATGTGGCAATTCAAAGGTTAACATAGTCCAGTGGTGTAATGGTGGAATCAAAACAATTCATGCCTCACAGAGAAAATTTGAGAGTTTATGTGGGGCATAACTACAGTTCAAGAAGACAGCTCACCACCTCCTTCTTCAGGGTAACTAGAGCTGGCCAATAAATGATGGTCTAGCCAGCAACATCCACATCCCATGAGTGAATTAAACATACAAACATGTGGCTATTGACCTGTACATGTTCCACAATCTTATGATAGAATAGCAGAAGCAGACCTGTATCAAATACTAAGACAGTGGCATTTAGAGAAAAATGAGATAGACAGTTCATTTGATCGAAAGTGAGCAAAAAACTGATCTACATTTTTACATTTGGTCCTAATCTTTGCTCCATTCCTTGTGTGTAGATTCGCCTAGGAGAACGGAACCAATAGTAACCTTTGTCATGGATACAGAGGCACAGAAAGTTTTGGTAATCTCCAAGATTTACCACTTGACAAAAGGTGAACTAATTGGACCAGATCATGGGAAGGTAGAAATTGTTGCTCTCTTAAATCATGTAACTATATAGTTAAAATATCAATATTATTTACTACAATATGTGTCATTGCATTATGGTTTGTGGGCCACAAAATCACACTGCTTAGATCTAGTTAAGTTCAGAATGTAGTCAGAGGAAAGGCATGAGGATCTGTGTCAATATCTGATGGCCTTCGTTGAGGATAACCTCTTTCAGAAAGATGAGCTCAGTGATCACAATCTAATTCTTGATGAGGATGAAGAGGTGTCACCATCATTGATAATTATAACCCTTCTTTAACCACATGGCAGGTGTCATGTCCATGATGTTAGCAAGTGGGTTGATGAGGTGAACACTACCTCAGTAAGTGTAATTTTCTGTCAGGTAAAGATCATCAATATGTGGCAAAGCAGTAAGACAGTTACTATCCTGAATAATAATGTGTGACAATAGTATGGCTTTAAGAGGTGTATTTTGTCCTGGATTTTTAATTAAGAAACATAGAGACAGATGTAATAATTGGTCAAGCTAATAAAGAAACCTTATGAGCCTTGCCTTTTTTTAAAAAATTGGAACAATAGGAGCAGCCTGAATGGGTGGGGCCAAGCCCCTACAGAACCAGGATGTTTAGTCTTGGTTTTCAGTCATAGTTGCTGGGGTCTTGAAACTGGACATAGAAGCTGTTTTTTTTTTCCTTTCCCTGTTACTCTTAAATGCTAGGGTTCTCTTCCTGCTGCTAGAATTGAAAGTGAGACAATCTACTTTACTGAATTTGCCTTGGCTAAGTTTGTGTTTATGGGATATTACTATATTGGAACAGTTACTATATAGTAATTAGGTAATCCATTGTTCTGTTAAGCTTTCAAAAAGAGTTGGTATTCCAATTTCTTCTTTCTTTTGGTGTAGTTTAACTATAGTATATGGATAAAGTCTGTTTTGATCAAGACTGGTGGTTTGACTAATCAAATTGCATCTGGAACGCAATGCCTGACACATGCCTTTAAAATAAGATAAAGTTAGGGTCGAGACTATCTTCTCAATGTATTTTGAGGGGGTTTGGTCTGATCCATAACAAATGATACTGTTACAAATACTTGTTTAGGCAAGGAAGCATGATGAATCTGCAGATGTTCAGTTGGACTCAGCTGCACTTCATGTACAGGTTGCTGTTGCCTGTAAACATCAGATCTAGGTGATGAATTCTAATACTTGATTTTACACAAAACCGTTCTCTATTATTTCCCAAAGTTTAGCAGGAGCTGTCCAGTCTTTTTCAGAAAGGCCGAAAGTTCCTCTGTGCAACTCCTCATTTCCAAAGGCTATTGCTACTTTATCGTTAGCTTACCGATTTCTACAGTTGCTAAATCTAAAAATTACACATTCATTTTTTGTTTAAAATGTCCAATTTAGGTAGGATGTCTGTGGCCTTCCAGCTCATGCCAGGGCATTTGTAGACATCTTCCTGATGTTTCATGTCATTTACAAATGTCATCAATGTCTAGAGGGCTTGTAGTTATAAGACTGTAAGACTCCATCATGTTGATATTCAGAGCGCAGATGCTGAGTTTCCTTTGCTTTTGTTGTATTCTTGTCTGTGTTAATTTTTGACTGCGGCTCAAGATTTTTATTTTGCACACTTCTTTCTTTTTGCATGGGAATGACACCCAAGGTTGTCTTGATGGCCCTGCCATTTCATTAGCACAATTCCAAACTGACTTGCTGCCTATATGGATCACTAATCTGGCCAGTTCACAACTCTAGAACTCACTGTGCAAACTAATGTTGTTTACATAGAGATTTTTCTCTTGGGATTCCACAATATAAGTAACTTCTGTCATGAATGAGTTCTTGTCTGAGGCCATTTTCTGTGGTTTTCAAGTTTACATTGCTGTCTTTGGGAAAAGTCTCTGCTGACCACCATGTGGTTCATTTGTGTTTTCCTTCACACATAATTACCATCCTCATATTGGATCACTGAGTAGCTTAGTTTGAATTTATTTGAAAGTCTCAGACAGATTTTTTAAACCGATAAATTGAAATCTTCCTGTCACAGAACAACACATTTACCCACCCTTATTCTGACAGGTCTCCTGCCGAGAGTCTTCGAGGCTTCTGATTAAGTGGTGGCATTTTTGGAATTTGGCATGTTACCATACTCAATGCTTAAAGCTGAAACACACCCGACCAACCCATTCCTGCCAATCCTAACATACTGTCAATGCAGCTCCTGTACTGTCAATTATGATGTTAACTACACGAGTGTTACCCTATGATAGGTCCCCTGGACCTAACCAATCACTGATTTGTATCCCTGTGCTATTCCTGTTGCAGAGATGCTGATTCCTGATCCAGAGACATCATCTTTATCGTTGCTATCCATAGTGTATTTGTCCTGATGGAGATATGTGATCTGATCTTGCAGCCATTGATCCCATACTAGCTTTTAGCATAGCAACATAGTCATCTAAATGTACTACTGAATCTGGACCCTTGGTACCTGCTCTGAGGCTTTCAATGTGACAAAATCATCTCCACAAACATCAAACAGATTTTAATCTTCCATTGTTTTGATGCAGAATGAACCCCAGTGGAAAGATTTACAAGGATGTTGCCAGGGTTAGTGGATATGAGCTATAGGGAGAGGCTGAATAGGCTGGGACTGTTTTCTCTGGAGAGTCGGAGGCTGATGGGCGACCTTATAGAGGTTTATAAAATCATGAGGGGCATGGAGAGAATAAATAGACAAGGTCTTTTCCCTGCAGTTGGGGAGGGAACTAGAGGGCATAGGTTTAGGGTGAGAAGGGAAAGATATAAAAGCGACCTAAGGGGCAACATTTTCACACAGAGGCTAGTGTGTGTGTGGAATGAGCTGCCTGAAGAGGTTATGGAGGGTACTGCAAATGCAGGTTGCAGGGGGACTTGGATAAACTGCATAATTGGGCTGAGAGGTGGCAAATGGAGTTCAATGCAGATAAATGTGACGTGATTCATGTTGGGAAGAATAACAGGAAGGCAGATTACTGGGTCAATCGAAAGATTCTTGGTAATGTGGATGTGCAGAGAGATCTTGGTGTCCATGTGCTTCGATCCCTGAAAGTTGTCACTCAGGTTGGTAGTGTTGTTAAGAAGGCATACAATGTGTTAGATTTTACTGGTAGAAGGATTGAGTTTCGGAGACATGATGTCATGCTGCAACTATGCAAGAGCTAGTGTGGCCTCACTTGGAATATTGTGTGCAGTTCTGGTTGAGGGAGCGTAGCTGCAAATTGAGAGGTGCTGGATTTAAGACAGATGTTAGAGGCAGGTTGCCCTGCCTGCCAATGTAGTCAACTCAGCCACATTACAGGCATTTAAACAGTCCTTGGATAAGCACATGGATGATGATGGGATAGTGTAGGGGGATGGGTTTAGATTAGTTCACAGGTCGGCACAATATTAAGGGCCGAAGGGCCTGTTCTGCACTGTATTGTTCAATGTTCTATGTTATATGCAGCATTTTAAAGGCATCTGGATGGGTATATAAATAGGAAGGGTTTAAAGGGATATGGGGCAAGTGCTGGCAAATGGAACAAGATTAGGTTAGGATATCTGGTCAGCATGGATGAGTTGGACCAAAGGGTCTGTTTCCATGCTGTACTTCTCTATGACTCTATGACTCAATGAATGGAGGGTAGTCTGTTACTGTGCAGTATACGCAGTATGCATAGCAGTTATTGTGGTACCTGTTTGTGTGCTTGGATTGCATTTTACAAAAAAATATTTTTCTTTGTTAAATTTATGACATCTCATTCTTTGGACACACATGTTGGAATTTAATTTTGATGCAAAAGAAACTGCTTATTCAGATTAGTTCAATTTTACTTTTAAGTTAATACAAGAAGAATAGAAAAAGAGTTCAAGTCATTACAAGTTGTCACCCTCTAGAGATAGTGAGCCTGGTTCCCACATGCATGCGGCCATTTTGCTTTGCCGATTGTATGGTTTGATTTTGGAGTTGTATTAAAGGTCGGTGCTTTTGTCTAATCAATGTTGGTGCTATAATTCAAGTTCTGCAACAACCTGAAGATAAACACAGCCTGCTGGCACAAGGTTGGTTCCATACGTGAAGAAAGCCAATTGTTCCAAATCTGGTTAATTACATTTCTTTCAGAACATGAGATTCCAGCTTACAATGTATGAGTAATTTGAAAGATCATATATAACATAGTTGGAAAAATGAATAGATTGCATCAAGCAAAAGCTTTTCATCCTTGGGGATTTTCTGAGTCCATTGCACAGAAATTCACAGAGACGACTCTCCAACTCCATTAGAATTGTATCATTCGACAACCAGGGTGGTAGAATGTACTTTGCTTTAGTCGAAAAGTGTGGCGCTGGAAAAGCACAACAGGTCAGGCAGCATCTGAGGAGCAGGACAGTTGACGTTTTGGGTATAAGCCCTTCATCAGGAATGAATTTTGTTGCACCTTCCTGTTACAGTTTGCAGAGAATTAAACACAAATGTCTGACTAAAATATCTCTCGCAAGGCAAATGTCAATATTGTGTTTTACTTGAATTATGACAAGGCTATTACTAGTAGCTGTATGCAGCAAACCAAAATGTTTGGAAGGCAGGGAGAGGCTCAAACATCCTAGTCAGCATTGACAGCAAAATACATAGGGATTTAGGAACAGAGATCTTAGGAGAAGGAGTAACTCATTCTATTATTCAAGCCTGCTCTGCCTTTCAATAAACTTGTGGCTGACCTGATTGTTGTCTCAATTGCATTTTCCTCTCTGGCTCCATTAATTCTTCATAAGCTACATGGAACAAATTATATCAAACAAATTATGTGTGTTGCAGCACACACTTGAGTATTGCTGAAAAAAGACGTATTATTGAAGCTTTTGAACTTGCCTTTGGCAGGATACAAAAACAACTGAGCAAAAATAGTCACCATAGTCCCAAAGGACTAGGGGCTTGCTCTCTCATTAATCTAAGGGTTACCTCACCTTAGGGGAAGGGTGAGGTTGAGAACGCAGGATCCTCATAGTGACCTCAGCCGGTGTGGGAATTGAACCTATGCTGTTGACTTCACTCTGTGTTACAAAACTGTCATCCAGCCAACTGGACAAACCAATTTCATCATCTAACTGGTACAGTCTCCATGGCAATGCCTCTACCAATCAATGTCTGGGCCAACTATTCTGCAACCTAGTCTCATGCAGTGTAAAAAGATTTTGTTGTATGTTTGATTTCTTGCAAGGTGTCTTGATGAGTGAAAGCTGAAAGCCTTTGATAGAATGTCTTCTTTTACAGCAATATTCAAAATCTGTTTTGGAGAGAGCATTGATAGCTAGGGAGCCTATTGGGGAACCAAAGACCCTTTAAAATCAAAGGTTGAATTGAAAACCTTATAAAAGTCCCTTGTTGAAATATGTAATTCAGAATTTAAAAAAACAAAATCTGTGTGCAGTTGTGTGTTTTATGAATCTGTTTGTTAAATTTGCTCAGTAAGAAAATGAATCTGCAACAAGCTCTGGGAACCATATGGATATCTTTATATTTGTGAATTTGTGAAGTGCTTGTCATTTTTAAAATGGAAGTCATGATTTGGAAGTGCCAGTGTCGGACTGGGGTGTTCAAATGTAAAAATCACACAACACGAGGTTATAGCCCAACAAGTTTATTTGGAAGCACGAGATTTTGGAGCGCAGTTCCTTCATCAGGTGGGTGAAGGACCACCTGATGAAAGAGCAGTGCTCTGAAAGCTAGTGCTTCCAAATAAACCTGCTGGACTATATCCTGGATTTTTAACTTTAAAATGGAAGATTGTGCCTTCTTATTTGTGAAGTAGGTATAGAAGACAGATTAATTAATTTTGAAATAAGTTAAGTACTGATTTGCATTTAATTATTTCAGGAGTGGTACTGACTTCATTACAATTTCTTATCGGCATTTTCCCTTCCAGTTAAAAGTAATTCATTAGTTAGTGCAATTTTGTGAACTCAGTTTTTAAATCAACACGACCTAAAGTTGAGCAGATATTATATAGTGCTATATAAAATGTTAAGGATTGGTTAATTCATTTAAACAAGTTTGATTGAATTTGACTTTCGCACTCCAGAGGACAGTTTTAGTTAAAAAAATATATAATTTGAAAACCAATTACTATCATCTAATGTTCACAAGTCCATTATCAGCAATACCAATTAATGCTACTGTTCTTTTATAAGGCCTAAAATAGTATAGCATGTCTAAATTCATTAACTTGTTAAAAACAGAGCTGGAGTTGTGTTGTCCGTTCTGATTCTGCTTTGGACTGAATCTATTCCTTCCAACGTTCTTTTTCTTTCTTTTCTCTTCAAACCTTCTTTCCTGAATGCTCACCTTTCTGAATGCCAGTACTGTCTCTTTAATTTTTCTCTCCTGTCTGACCTGAATCCCTGTTATGCCTGTTCACTATTTCCTAATCATCCCATTGTTCTGCTGCTACACCACACTCAATTCTTCCTTGGAGAATCCCTCTGTGCATTTCTCCAATGGGGCCATCAAAGGACTCACCACTGCTTTCTTACGTGGAATCATAGTGTCATCCAGCGTGGAAATAGACCCTTCGGTCCAACTCATCCATGCCAAGTTTCCCAACCTATACTATTCCACACACAAACCACCCACTGGGTGGAAAGGTTTCCCCTCAGGTCCCTTTTAAATCTTTCTCCTCTCATCTTAAATATGTGCCTCCTAGTTTTGAACTCACCCACTCTAGAGAAAAGACCATTGCTATTCACCTTATCTAATCCCCTCATGATTTTATAAACCTCTCAGATCACCCCTCAACCTCCTATGCTCCAGTGAAACAAATCCCAGCCTATCCAGCCTCTCCTATAATTTGAACCCTCCAGGCCCAGCAGCATTCTGGTAAATCTTTTCTGAACTCTCTCCAATTTACTAACATCCTTCCTATAGCAGGGTGACCAGAACTGCACACTGTAAACTAAAAGTGGCATCATCAAGAAGCAGTCCCAAATGCCTCATGCTATACTTGCTGACTTGCTGCTAGGTATTGATCTTGCCAGCCTCCCTCACAACCTGCTCTCTTCTCACACCATTAGCTGCATGAAGTCTAACTGTGAATCAATAATCAGTGGGCTGGTATACATCCTCCTCTGTATTGTTTGCATGAGAAAAATATGCTTGCATTCGTGAATTTGTTGTGGGTGATGTATGGCTCATAGGTGACAAATCTACCTGCTTAGAAATATCTTTCATCAACTGTCTTACTCAAACCATTGTGGTGAAGGTGCAGTATCACTAAATCTAACATTTGCCTAGCCCTTTGTTCTGCTGACAATTTCAGAGTAACTCCAACCTTGTTCCAGCTCCCTTGTCCCACTCATAATGTCCTTGTTATTCACCTAAAAACAAGCCCAAGCCTCACTCTGTGTTTCTACTTATTGTTTTTCTTCCTCAGCACTGAATGAAGCAATTTTCCATTCTCAGTGAATTTCATCTTCATCTTTACTTGCCTTACCTCCTGAACCTTACCTCCATCTAAATACTTATCTGTCTTCATGGTCATCCCCTCATCTCAAATATCTCACATAGCCTCTCTATTCATATCATTTCAAACACACATAAGGCCACTCTTGATTGTTTTCTCGGATCCCTCACCACTTCCATTGCTCCCCTAGCTCCATTTCCTTCTGTGTCTGCTGCTGGAAAAGACACTCCACCAGGTAACTTATTGTGACACTTCCAAATTCCAAAGTATATAATCTTTGGCCCTCCACTTATTATGACCCTTCAGCAGCAATCATTCTCTTGTTTCCCACTTTCACCACCACATTTGATGCCCTTCTACCCAATACGGCTCTACGTCAATCCAATCCTAACCATTCCCTTTACTTGATTTTCAGTCAAATCTTACAGGCAGCAGTTAAATAGCGCAAAACATTTGACCCTACTCCCCTCTGACAAAATGATTCGCTATTCCACTCATATCCTGGATCCCTGATATCTGATTCCATCTTATCACAAGGTTAGATTCTGGTGTCTTAATCCCATTCTCACTAAACCACTGATCATCCAACTTCCTTTCCTGGCCTCCATGCTAACAGAAATTGTAAACATTCCCATCTTATCAAGAACTTGCCATTTTCCTTTTAACATCTGCCATCATCGCCCCACATATGCCTTTATCAAAAACCTGTACATCACTCCTCCAAAGGTGATCAGCTCATGTCAGAAATGCTGGGTTTTGAGAATGTTGTAAAAGAATGTTTAGGAGCAACCTTATGATGATGTCTCAGAGCTTGAAGTGAATAGCACAGTGTGAGTAAAACTAAATAGTTGAACAAGCATCAGGCAGTTGTTTTTATTGAGCAATCTTTCAATAATGTAGCAGTAGGATTAGAGGTGTCATGTATTTTAGTATTTAGTCTTCATATGCAATAAATAGTGTAAACAAAGAAGCACAAACTTGAAATCCGCTTGTGAACCTGACTTCTCCTCAAACAGTCTGCCATGAACCCAAACTTAAGGATGTGGAGTTGATTAAATTTACAAGTACAACATTTAAAAGGCATTTGGATGGGTGTATGAATAAGAAGGGTTTCGAGGAATATGGGCCAAATGCTGGCAAATGGGACTAGATTAGGTTGGGTTGTATGGTCAGCATGGACAAGTTGGACTGAAAGGTCTGTTTCCATACTGTATATCTCTATGTCTCTAGAAACATAATTTTAACAGGTTGAGTGAGAAATGGAAGGTTTTTTTTGTCAGCAACTAAAATGTTTTATGCATTTTGATCACTAAATGTAATAAGTCAGAGATGAAGAAATCTGATCATATGATGTTAAATTTGTTACAAAAATACCCCAGATGCAAAACAAATTATGCCATAGGTATCATTTCTCATTAAAAAATTGAATTTTATTGAATTATGCCATTTTGAGAAAGTTTAGTTTTGAGATCTTTCAGCCTTCTTAAAAATGCTATGAAAACGCCATATTGGTAAAGAAAAACCAAACTTTACATTGAAAACAACTCTCATTGAAAGTTCACAGCATTTTTTACAATGACAATAATCTTTACAACAACAAAGGTTTGACAACACCTGCAATCAATTATCAATAAAGAATGTAACAAGGCAACGGAATGAATAAAGTACAAGGAGATCAAAATCGTAACAATTATTATGCAAGTCAGAAGATAATCGACATCTTTAAGTGCCTGTTAACAGTCAGACAATGTGACCAAACTTACCTGTACTGGTCTTTGCATGAGAAAACAACGAGGCTGTTGGATCTTTTTCGTCGATAACCAAATTGACAAATGTGAAAAATATATTACCCAAGATGTCAAACATCTTTAGAATTAGGCACCATATAAAAAATGATTAGATTAGCACACATTGCTCCTTTTTGGGAAAGAATATCAGGTTGCCTGTGATATCGACAAGAGATTAATGAGAAACAAATTATGTTTGATAACCTCCTAACAGCTCTTTATCAATATTTAATTTCACAGATAGCTTGATTAGATTCCCTACAGTATGGGGACAGGCCATTTGGCCCAACAAGTGTACACTAACCCTCAAAGAGTAACCCAACCCCCTACCTTATATTTACCCCTGACTAATGCACCATAATACTATGGGCAATTTAGCACGACCAAGTCACCTGGCCTGCACATCTTTAGATTGTGGGTGGAAGCCAGAGTACCCAGAGGGTACCCATGCAGACACAGCGAGAATGTGCAAACTCCACACAGATAGTCACCCAAGGCAGGAATTGAACTTGGGTCCCTGGCACAGTGAGGCAGCAGTGCTAGAAACTGAGCCACCATGTCACCCATGAGTGCACTTGTGAGATGACACTTCAATAGCTGATATCCTCTTCCAGGAACATCCTCAGCTTGAACATACAGATTATTAATGAAACTATCTGAAGCATGCAACTATAGAAACTTAGAAGAAGGGCTCATTTATAACAAAATTATTGTTAGTCTTTCAGATAAATAACTCACCGAACTTCTGCGGTAATAAAAGTACCTAACTCTAGAATGAGCAGTCGAAATAGCAGTGAATACAGAGTTCAAAAGTATTATACAGTGAACATTTATTCAAAGGAGAGCATTCTACAGAAATTTTGACTACTTAAAGCACAATTGAACACTCAACAAGAGGAAAATATACTGTATGTGCCAACATCAACACAAAATCTCAGGAATCTTATGTTACAGTATCTTGTCACAGATGTAATTCAAAACCATCATTAGTGAAAGCAAAACTGTTCAGCCTTGCACCTCCAATGTATTTATTATAGGAAAAAAAGGTGACCTCTTAAATTGCTGCTAGAACGTACCAAGCATTGACCCAAAGTATTTCCATGCTAGCATGTATATTCATGCATTAATTGGAATAAACCTTGAAAATCAGGTCAATACAGCAATGGAACAAATCTCCCTATGTGGGCAATCACTCTTTACTCAGAGATTTAACACCATCACACATTCCATGTGCAGATGATGCAGAAGAAGAAACTATCCAACTTTCCCATGCATTTCAGCCAGTTCATCAATGCAAAACACTTCATCAAGCTCGGCTGGACTAACAGAAACCATCGGAAAAGAAGCAAATTCACTTACTTTAACTTAAGAGATTCTATACATTGACATAGATATTCCTGATCCAGATAAATCTATTAACCCAGATGAATCAAGTGACAGGATTCGGGGAAGGATGGGAGATACAAAGAAAAAAATGTGCCCTACATATTGTAGAAAGGAATAGACTTGGTAACTCATTTGAGAATGTTAATCAATTCTTATGACAAAGGAAAAGGATTGAGGTAGAGATAAAGTAAAAGTGCTTTAAGATCAAGGAGCAACCTTATGATGATGTCACAGAGCTGCTTTTTCCAAGGGCATAGATAATATAGTATGGGCTGAGTTAAATAGAGAAAGAGAAAAAACCCATGGAGAATTGGGAAAGCATGAAGCCTTGATATATGAATGTTAGAAACACATGCAGAGAAGCATGTGGAATAAATCAACTAGCATCAGGCAGTAAAGTTAATGGAACATTCCTTGAATAATGTAACTCTAAGATTAGTGTCTGGTATGTCTCTGAAAACCATGGATTTGTACAATTTAGTCTTAGTACATAACAAAGAGGGTTATTAAAAAATCCAAGCTTAAAGACAAATAGACTTACCTTCTTCTTGACCAGTTTGTCTTGAAACCAAATGCATGGACATGGACATAAACCAAACAGCAAAAAAGAGAGTATGATATTTGGCAAAACACTGTGAGCTCATGTGGACAAAGTTTTTATATTGACAGCTGAGACTCTCAAAGTTCAATGCAATCAGATAAAGAAGAAAAGCAATTATTCAGAAATGAAGGAAATATCACAAATATGTCCATGAGAAGGAGAAAACTAAAATTCCATGAAGACTTTTTTGGGCATCACAATTGATTGGCAAATCCTTGTTTTTCAGAAAATAAAACTCCCACGAGCATTTTGATTTTTTTTTGTAATACAAACCTGGATATTTTTCTAATCAAGACAATTGGCATTTAATGTTTGTTGCGCTTCAAAATCTAAAGCTATACACTTAATAGAGGCAGAGTGTTTTTAACGCTGAAAATCTGAAATGAAAGCTGAGAATGCCAGAAACACTCAGAAGTTCTGTGGAAAGAATCATTATGATGGAAGGTGATTGGCATATTACATTGGTCTGGAATTTCGCAGGGCTGCGAAGGTGATCACAAACATATGGGGACCCACTGTTTTCAAATGCCAACAGGGGTACATTTGCCAGCATTTTTCCACTTTATGGCCATTTATGAGCAGGCTGGTGAATCAACTTAAAGAACTGGAAAAAGTCATTCTGCCCATCAGCATGTCGGCAGCTCACTGAGGCATAAACCCAGCCAAGAAGGGAAGGCAGTCTGCTGACAGCAAACTAGAGTGTTTGCACTCCACCCTATGTTCACCATTACCCCAATCCAGGAGCTACCATTGGCAAAGGGACATATCAGGGACTGCTGGCCATCTGGTGGAGGAGTGTTTTTCATACTTTTAAATAAAGATTTTACGAAGTCTTTAGAAGGCATCTCCATCTTGAGCTGCTCTCTCCTTCACCTAATGACAACAACAGCTGCCACCTCTGATGATATGGTTTCAGATCCTTCACTCCTGAACAGAATTATATTGGCTGTACAAGTTCAGGAGCCCAGCAGCCATCTTTAATTGGTTGTAGCTCCCAGAAGTGGCCACTTAATTGGCTATGCCCTTAAATATCACTTTAATTGTTGAGGTTACAGTTATTTAGTGGCTGCATCTGGTTTATGTTAGTCCTTATGAGACCTCCAGGCTGTCAATTGCTCTTGAGAAGAATGGTGAGAATTTTTTAGAAAAGTCCCTTGGTACAGCAGACAGGCAGATATGTTTGCAGTTGCTTGAATTATGAATGAGAAGACCAATGTTTATCCAAAACATTGTGCAGCTAAAAAAAATTTTTAAATTACTTTCGGGAAATACAAATTGGACCAAATGTCAAGTGAAGCAATTGTTGTTTCAAAAAGTTCCAACTAAAACGTAATGGGAGGCAAAATATAATCTATAATCACGGTACAATAAAAACTATTGATCGCATCACCATCTGTTGACATTGAAATCATCGAATAAGATAGGCTATCTTTCCAAGGCGCAACAGCTTTTCATTACTCCCTTTCTTCAAAATAATTGTAAAGTTGAGTTTTGTTTATAATTATGTATATTGCCTCATTATTTTAATGGCCATTTCTAAACTTAAAAAAGAAACAATATTTATAGGTCATTGCATTCTCACATTATAAAACATGAAAGTGCTGACATGGAGCTGAACACGTGAAGCTAAATGAATTTTAAACCTTGATATGGCAAGTTTTGTCTTTTTTTGTAAAATCAGCGAGGTTGTTTCAATTATTATGCAGATAAAGATCATGAAGGTTTATCGTTTTTTGTAATAATAGTTTCATCATACACAATTACTGGAGAATTGTTCATCATTTAATTCTAAACAAAGGATTAACTTTGTGGTTAGCAGCCAAATGTTTGTGATCTATTGATTAAAACCCTTTTTTGAACCACAAATTCCCTGGTGCCCTCTATGACGAAAGAAGAAATGCTCTTAGAGATATTGCAATTTGTTGTATTTCAAAAAAAAGGTTTCTCTCATTATTGTTAATCAGTGATGCTGCAGCTATTGGCACACATGGAATGGGGGAGAATTTAACTAAAAAGAACAAAAGTATTTGGCAGTGGATGAGGTGCTAAGAGTATTGAAATTATCAGCAAGTTTGGAATTTGGTTCCAGTCAACAATCTCCGGACCTATTGTATTTCCAGAAGACCTGTGACAAGGTCTGCACAGAAGCAATCAACAATGGCTTTGTGGTCTTCATTCGACCCTGAATTCCAGAAATAGGGATAGAGTTAGAGGCAAGGTACTGCAAGGAAAGAGGATTGGCTGCTGACAGAAGGCAGAAAGTGGAAATAAAGAGGTCTTTTTTCCGGATGGAAGCCGGTGACTAGTGGAGTTCCGCAGGTGTCAGTACTGGGACTACAATCTGACACATTATGCAGTAACAATCTCGACAAAGGAACTAAAGACATTGCTGCTAAGTTTGCAGATGACACAAAGGTAGGTGGAGGGGCAAGTAATGTTGAGGAAGTGGGGAGGCTGCAAAGGATTTGGATAGGCTAGGAGAGTAGGCAAAGAGGTGGCAGATGGAATACAATGTGGGAAAATGTGAGGTTATGAACTTTAGTCAGACGAACAGAGGCACAAACTATTTTCTAAATGGGGAATGGATTTCAAAGTCTGAGTCCGAGTTCAGCATTTTCTTAAGGCTAACATGCAGGTTCAGTTGCCAGTTAGGAAGGCAAATGCAATGTTACCATTCATTTGAAGAGGGCTAGAATTCAAGAGAGGATGTACTGCTGAGGCAATATAAAGCTCTGGTCTGACCTCACTTGGAATATTGTGAGTAGTCTTTGGTCCTGTATCTAAGGAAGAATGTGCTTGTGTTGGAAGGATTCAGTGGAGGTTTACAAGAATGATCTTGGGGTTGAAGGGGTTGTCATTGGAGGAGCAGTTGAGGACTCTGGGACTGTACTGGATGGAGTTTAGAAGGATGAGGGGATATCTCATTGAAACTTACAAAATACTGAGAAGCCTGGATAGAGTGGATGTGGAGAAGATGTTTCCATTAGTAAGAGAGACTAGGACCTGGGGCACAGCCTCAGTGTGAAGGGACAACCCTTTAGAACTCAGATGAAGAGGAATTTTGTTAGTCAGAGGGTGGTGAATCTGTGGAACTTATTGCTTCAAGGGGCTATGGAGGCCAAGTCATAGAGTGTATTTAAGACAGAGATAGATTGGTTCGCGATAAGTAAAGAGATCCCTGGGCCTGATGGCATTTATCCTAGGATTCTCTGGGAAGCAAGGGAGGAGATTGCAGAGCCATTGGCCTTGAGTTTTATGTCCTCGT
>NC_057733.1:24950901-24973744 GCF_004010195.1 Chiloscyllium plagiosum | reverse complement strand
GTGTGTGTGTTCTCAGTGACAGTGCACTGTTTCAGCAGTTCCTAGTGTGCGTGTTCTCAGTGACAGTGCACTGTTTCAGCAGTTCCTAGTGTGCGTGTTCTCAGTGACAGTGCACTGTTTCAGCAGTTCCTAGTGTGCGTGTTCTCAGTGACAGTGCACTGTTTCAGCAGTTCCTAGTGTGCGTGTTCTCAGTGACAGTGCACTGTTTCAGCAGTTCCTAGTGTGCGTGTTCTCAGTGACAGTGCACTGTTTCAGCAGTTCCGAGTTGTGTGAGTGTGTTCTCAGTAACAGTGCACTATTTCAGCAGTTCCGAGATATGTGTGTGTGTGTTGCAGTTGTATAAGACTCTGGTGCGGCCGCATCTGGAATATTGTGTGCAGTTTTGGTCACCATACTTTCGGAAGGATGTGGAGGCACTGGAACGGGTGCAGAGGAGGTTTACCAGGATGTTGCCTGGTATGGAAGGAAGATCGTATGAGGAAAGACTGAGACACTTGGGGCTGTTTTCATTAGAGAAAAGAAGGTTTAGGGGTGACTTGATTGAGGTGTACAAGATGATTAGGGGGTTAGATAGGGTTGACAGTGTGAACCTTTTCCCGCGTATGGAGTTGGGTATTACAAGGGGGCATAGCTTTATATTAAGGGGGGTTGATATAGGACTGAAGTTAGGGGTAGGTTCTTCACTCAGCGAGTCGTAAGTTCATGGAATGCCCTGCCAGTAGCAGTGGTGGACTCTCCCTCTTTATGGGCATTTAAGCGGGCATTGGATAGGTATATGGAGGATAGTGGGTTAGTATAGGTTAGGTGGGCTTGGATCGGCGCAACATCGAGGGCCAAAGGGCCTGTACTGCGCTGTATTCTTCTATGTTCTATGTTCTAGATCAAGGGTTACAGGGAAAGTCAGGACAATGGGGTGGAGAAACATAACAGTCATGATCAAATGGCAGAGCAGACTCGATGGGCTGAATGGCCTAACACAGCTCCTATATCTTATGGATTTATGGCCTTATGTCTGAACACTGATTCTTCAGGATGTTCAATATAGCGTGCCAGTTCATGTAAACATTTGCAGCTTGCTGAAGGAAGATCTGTTTCTCATGGGCCGAAGGAATTGCTTTTGTCTGTAAAATCTCAAATTCTTTACATCATGCTCATCATAGAGGATGCAGGAGGTAGTTGCACAATAGTCATGTGTTGAACATTCAATGTTTTAGTTACTGTCAAGTCTTGAAGCAAACCACAGAAATTTTCTTTTCCTTTTATGCCTGTTTGAAGCAGCTAACTTCCACTTCCTACCTCCTCCAACTCTGTTAATCACTTGAATAAATCCATGTCCTATAACTATCACATGTAAATAAGAATTTTACATAAGAACAATATGCTATTTGTGCGTTGAATATTTTAATGATGAAAATTACCATTGAAACTGGGTTGAAAATATTCAATAATTTTTCTAGCGATAATATTTATAACCAGTGTAAAGGAAGCGGTCACATAATAAACGATCTGGATCAGTGATTATCTGTACTTCAGCTTTGTCAGGAAAGTAAATGTCCAATGCAGGACTGATCACTGCTATTACCTGAAACAGGGAAAATAATGACAGATAACTAGCACTTTAGTCTAGAATTATGGTCAAATGATGACCACAAAGCCATTGTTGATTGTATTAAAAATCTATCTGGTTTACTAATATTCTTTAGGGAAGAAAACTGCCATCCTTACCTGGTCTGGCCTACATGTGACTCCAGACCCGCTGCAAAGTGACTCACTCTCAACTGGCCTCTGGGCAATTAGCAACGGATAATAAATGCTGCCCACATTCCTGTGAATGAATAAGAAAACAAAATCTCAGTCTGCCATCCACAATATGGGTCACATAGTAACCAATGCTATGTTTACCAGAGCAGGCAATTATTTACACTTTATCACGATGAAGCTGATTAGAATGAACAGGCACTAGAGTTTGGGTTTTTGCTTACCTTTCAAAAGAGCAGACAGTGATAAGTTGCATATAATTAGTGATCAAAGTACTGCCTGATCATTCAGAACTGTTTGTGGGACATTAACGGTTTCCACTCGATTGATGTGCAGCCCATAACCAACCACAAGCAGATCAACATGTGGGTGCATGCTAGATTTCCAGGGAAGTGCCATGTCATTCCTGTGCCAGTCCATCTTTGCTGAGTTCTCCAGATCTCAGACTGGGCTTACAGTGTAGCTCCTTGGAGACAAAGGATACCCACTTAAAACATTGTTGGTGAAATCTCAGAACAACACAAAAAAAGATAAAATCCAAGAAGGTTACAGATCTAGCCATATGATATCACAATAGGGTGAGGCTGAAGATGTGCTGAGTGTTTGGATAGTTCGGAAGGTTCCCTTCAATATGCACCAGCCACGGTTGTGTGCTTTGCACTGCATCTCCACTTCAGCTTTCTATTGCCTGGTCTCAGTGTCACAAAGCTGTTCCTTTTCTAAAGGATACTGTGTCATAAACAGATGGGTCATAAACAGCTCCCGGCTTCAATTAGACTGGTTTGGTACAGAGATTGAAGGGTATTGAGAGACCTTTTTGCTTATACATCAACAGATTAGACTTTAGGCCAAAGCTTTTATGTTTTCGGAAGTGACCTGTATAAATCAAGGGGCGTAGCCAGTTCTCCAGCTGAGTAGTTTAGTTCAGAGGTTCAGCTGTGGGCTGTGTGGAAACAGACTGCTCGACTCTCTCTCCTTCTGCCCTTCTAAGTTCGCCCTGTAAGCCTTTGTTTCATTTTTACTGTGTTTTAAGGGGTTTGTTTATTGGGACTGTTGTGGAAACTCAGAACAACATAATTACATCTAATTTGGATAGATTGAGTTCTTTGCGTTTCATTGTGTAATTTTGTGAATAAATTTTTGTCTGTTTGAAAACCTAGCATTCAACCTAGCTAACTTACTCTGGGTAATTTTCACTGTACACTTAACAAAACAAATTGCAAAGATATGGTCTAGGGTGCCTGCTTAAGAATGTTTTGAGTGGTCTGACCTGGTCCATAACATCAGTTTTTGCATATCATAAGTGAGAAGGCCACTAACCAGGCAGCTGAAAGGAAATGGGCAAAATGGGAATATGGTGGACACAGGTGATGGGACTCAATAAATAAAACTTCATAATACAACATTGTGTTATATATCCACCCTAGGGAAACTAGAACACTTGATTATCCCTTTTCCTGATATGTCTACACATTACCATCCTATGCTTTTTATAAGAAATGGAGATCAAACAATGTCTTAATTGATTGTAAGCCTGTGAGAGGCCAAACAAAGACTCTCCACCTACATGTGTGCTCACCATTGGGATAGAAGGCAGCGTGGGAGTGTGGTTTGTTGGGCAAGAGGTGGTGGAGTGGATAAAAGGTGCAAGAGCTTTGAGCAGAACTTCCAACTTCATGTCCCCTTCCTCCATCTTCCCTGTCATGACCCACTTGTACTTCCCACGAGCAATAAGTTGGAAAGCGCTGAACTTCTTACACTTGGGATGCTGAAGAGCCAATGTAATATTTTGATCAATCGTATTTAAATTAGCATTCAGAAAATACACAGAATTGGAGAAGACCTGCCCATACTCATTTGATGCCATATCTGACATTTATTATTTGTGACTATGTCATTGAATTCATTATTGCAAACGTTTGTGAAATCAGGACTCTGCCAGATTCTCCAATAGCATGCATTAGTATTTGGAAACCTGCCAGTGCCTCACACACAGCTTCAGAATGATCTTCTTCATTGATAAACCCCAAGGCTGTTCTCCTTTATTGAGCAGAGCTTCCTGTGGGCAGCATGGTGGCACAGTGGTTAGCACTGCTGCCTCACAGCGCCAGAGGCCCAGGTTCAATTCCTGCCTCAGGCAACTGTCTGTGTGGAGCTTGCACAGTCTCCCCATGTCTGCGTAGGTTTCTCCCCGGTGCTCCGGTTTCCTCCCACAGTCCAAAGATGCGCAGGTTAGGTGAATTGGTCGTGCTAAATTGCCAGTAGTGTTAGGTGAAGGGGGAATGGGTCTGGGTGGGTTGTTCTTTGGAGGTTCGGTGAGTGCTTGTTGAGCTGAAGGGCCACCATGCTGCTGGCAAGTAGAAAACCAGAACAGCTCTCCCAGTGCATCTCTTCCACTTCCCACACCTCTGCCCTTCAATCCTACCCCTCCAACTATAACAAAGATAGAACCTCCCTGGTCCTCACCTTCCACACCCACCGATCTGCCAACACAGTGCATTACCCTCTGCCATTTCCACCACCTACAATCAGACCCCACCACCAGAGATTTATTTCCTTCCCCACCCCTATCTGCATTCCGCAGAGAACATTCCCTCCCCGATTCCCTGGTTAGGTCCATGCCACCCACCGACCCACCCTCCACACCCAGCACCTTCCCTTGCCACCACAAGAGGTGTAAAAGCTGCACCCACACCTCCCCCTCACTGCCATCCAAGGCCCCAAAGAATCCTTCCACATCCAGCAGACACTTTCCTGCACATCCAAACACCTCATCCATTGTGGCCATTGCTCTTGATGTGGTCTCCTCTACACTGGAAAGACAGAATGCCAACTTGCAAAACATTTCAGGGAATATCTCTACAACACGCAGTAAACAATCCCACTACCCTGTAGCCAACCACTTCAACTTCCCCTCCCATTCTGCCAAGGACATGCTAGTCCTGGCCCTCCTCCACTGTCAAATCCTTACCACTCAAAACCTGGAGGAAGAACGCATCATCTTCTGCCTTGGGACCCTCCAACCACATGGAATCAATGTGAATTTCACCAGTTTCATCATCTTCCCACCCCCCACCTCATCCAAGATCCAAACTCCAACTCAGCACTGCCCTCTTGAGCTGTCCTACCTGTCCATCTCCCTTCCCAACTATCCACTCCACCCTCCCCTCTGACCTACCACCATCACCTTCCACCTCCATCCACCTATCGTCTTCCTAGTTACCTTCCCCTCAGTCCCACTCCCAATCTCCTATTTAATTCTCAGTCTCCTCCTCATTCCCCCTAAATTCCTGATGAAGGGCTAATGCCCGAAACATCGATTCTCCTGCTCCATGGACGCTGCCTGACCTGCTATGTTTTTCCAGTGCCACACTTTTCAACTCTGACCTCCAGTACCTGCAGTCCTCACTTTCTCCTGATTGTGTCAACAGCCTCATAGATTAATGTCCAACTCACCTGACATATAATTAACGCTTTTGCTTTTATTATGTTTAATCTTTGAGATTATTATATACTTAATTTGGTCTAAGTGGCAAATTGTTGTATCAGTGCACTAAGGAACAAGTAGCTGTCACTGATTTGTTGACTACGGTTCCCAAAAGTTGCCTTAATCACAGACTGGGGAATAATGGAATTTGATGGGTGGGTAATTTGAAGACAAGGGAAGTGATCAGAAAGGGGAACTAATGTTGATTGGCATGTGCACCAATGGCATATCAAAAATGAACAAGGCTTTCCTTGATCCCAGTCTGTCAGAGCAGCAGGAGGCTTGTTAGGTATCCTAGCAGCTATTTCCTGCCCATTGATATTAATAAATTGAAAATCATAAGCAATTCACCTTTGATCTTCCTATAAGCTAACTGCTACATCAAAATCCTGCTTTCTGTACTGAGCCTCAGAAAATTCCATCTGTGGTTTTAAATGCATTTACGATATTGCTATGCATAGCAACTAGAGCAATTCTTTTCCCTATTTAACTTGTTTTGGCATTTCAAAAGCCAACACTCTGCTTCATGTAAGCAAATATTAACAATATTAAAGAAAAAGATGCAATTGCTAAGTTTAATATGAGCTGATCTTTTATTTCAAAATTCTGAGTCCTTATAATTTGAACTATATGTTTATTTATTTGACTTAAAACTAAAGGAGTTTTGGAATTTTTGCAATAGGTTTCCAAGTTTTAAATCCAAGATCCTCTTCAGAATGTAGACAACATTTCACTGCATACAGATGGCTGTTTCTTTTGTAAATAAGATCTATAGGTTTGTGAGAGGCACAAATTTACTGTTGACAAATACTTCAGTATCATCAATCGCTCAAATCTCTGCAAACCTATTTTAAGAATAGTAATTTAAAATATTATTCTATTTATATTTTTTGCATTTACAAATTGAGTTGTTCACAATCAATGTTCCTGGATCTTTATATATGACTTGCATTGATTGACCTGAGTGTAAATACAATGCAAATGATGCACATTAATGCAATAAAGTTTGTATTTCCTGCAGTCAAGATTTTCCGACATTATTTTATGTAAATGGACCGACAATCTGGAACAATCCATGTTGTGCTTCAACTATCAATAGGACTTGATTGTTACTGGGAGGATGAATCCAAATCATGCAGTTCAGGTAAGTGCTCCCCCAATTTTTATCATAGATGCATCATTTTCTCCTTCATTGTTAGTTTTTTTTTATTTTGTCAGTCTCTGAGCAACTTAGCATTTCCTGGCTGAGAGTATTTGGCCTGAGACACTTCCTTACTTAAACAAAACAAAATTCAATACTTCTATCTTTCTTAGCCCATATTCTGAATAAATTTGATTCAATGTGTAATTCTATTCAGTTCTTGGGTAGTTTCATATGCATGATGTTCCCTTCAGTTCAATGAAAGGTTTTCAACTTGGTAGGATGTGTAGATCTGTCTTTCATTCTCATTGACACTGGTTGCAATGTTTGGAATGTTAACTCTCCAGTGTTGTGACCTGGTCATTAAAGAAGATCTTTGATATAGTCACCTCTCACAAATGCTCCGATTGTAACAACAAACAAAAAAAAACATTTCCACTGTTACAACACATTAAAAATATAATTCTTTATCTCTTTTTTCAGCTGAAGATATTTGAATTCTTTTATAATTAGTTAACCCATGTGTAAAACAGCGTTGGAATTATTACTCTGGATTTACACTGAGTTGGATGACTCAGGAGTACTTCAAAGATGTCAAAATGAATTTGATTTCTAGGATTAACAATAATGACCAATACTTCTAAGGCTGGTTTGGGTGGTTTTAGCTGGTTTGATCGTCGCACTCATGACCTGACCAGTTCAGTTGACCAGCAGAAATAGGTGTGGCCTACCTCACCGTAATGTTTAGGGAGTCAGGCTAACTTTTTAAAAGGTTGTAGTTTCTGGCTGTGGTTTGGAAATGTTATGAATTATAGTCTGCATGAGGGAACCTTTTGAACAGTAGGTTCAAATGGTCCTTTCCATTCTTCTCTCTGGTAGATATTTGGTGAACCTCTATGGACAATGCAAAGGGTGCATGAAGATGGTATTTGGTGGCAGGGGTATTGATGAGGGAGTGAAGAGGGATTGAGGGGTAGGAGTTAGGAGATGTTTCGGCAATCTAAGGAGCATGCTATTGTCACTAATAACTGAGATGGGTCTTCTCCCAAGTCTAACTTTGTACCTGCGTTCCTCCAACACTGGTTCACAGTTTACAAACAGCACGACACACTAGAACCCTGTTGGATAAACAAAACTTTGGGCAAAGTTGTTCATTCATCAGTAGTGCGGCTTGCAAGCTACAAAATTTCCTATTTTGCAAAACTTGCTCTCAAAAGGATACACCAGTCTCTTGAGATTAATATTTAAACTCGTACGTCCAAACTGGCTAAGTAATAAGCATTGAAAATATATATTAGAAATAATTACATACTTGATGATAATAAGCAGTTGGAAATAAGCAGAATTTCTAAATAGTTTATTATTTCCAGTTGTATTTTTGTTTTTTCTCACAATTTGAAGCAGGGTGACTTCAGTAATGCTTTGTAAGCTCAGTACTTAGCAGAAATAATGTAAAACTATTGTACCTATATTGCCATAATCTATTCATATTGTGATTGTCTGCCTATTAATATGGTGACTACAGACATTTAGACTGGTTTCTGGGGGACAGAGATACAGGTTGGCAGCATTAGCAATTGCTTTCCTCATTGCTGATTCAGAGCATGGTGCTTTAACTACAGATGAAATACATAGCTCAGATCAGAGTGTCTGAAACAATGAATTATATATTTACAACAATTCTATTCTGTAACACTGAATTTACTATGTGCTGTTGTTAACTCGGAGATCATATGAAAATTTGGGGCTGGAGACTCTTAATTTAAATTAATTCCCACAGTTACAAATAAAATAACAGGATTGGCAGGATATGGACACCATACGGAGATGACTGTATGGAGTAAGTAACATAACATTACTGTCAGCCACTTTACTGAGTACCATTCACAACTGTACAACAAATCTAAGCTGACCCTCATACCATCCAATATTCCTTTGAATTATGATTATATTATTCAAATGATTGTCACATAACTGTCATTATAAATGTTTGCCCCAAAGTAAGAAAAGTGCAATAATTAATTTTGATGGTCTAAACATCTCTTTTTATGGCAAATTATTTATGCTCATTAAAATAAATGTATGAAAAATTAAATTAGTTTTATGTTAGGATTAAAATTATGAGACAATTTTATAAAAATGAACATGGAAAACTCAAAGCAATTGAGTAACCATTTCTTTGACAGTACAGGATAGTATTTTTATACTCCATTGATACAGATTGTTCCATGTGAACTGTGTCTGTATAAAGCTGCTTGATATTAGATAAGCTTCCTGAAGACTGCTGCTGTGCTCTTTGGAGATTTTTAAAATATTTTTTTAATCATCAAATGTAAGAACTTTAATCCTGAGCAGGAATCAGCTGGGTGGACCTGAGGTGAATGTCAAATCATTTCCATCTTGAAATGAGAAAATTCAGACAGTTTTATCGCCCAGCTTTTATCTGCATGTGTATAATGGTGTGAAGAGGTTGCTTATCGTTGTACAGGAATAGAATGTCAGACAACACAAAGCTGCTCAGTGAATGTATATTCAGTACAACATTCAGTGAAACATTAATGTTCCCTAGAATCCCTACAGTGCACAGAGTCGCCATTTGGACCATTGAGAATGCACCAACCCTTCAAAACGCATGCCATCCCATCCTCATAACCCGGGATTTCCCTTGGATAATCCATCTATCTTGCATATCCCTGGACACTATAGGGCAATTTAGCATGGCCAAGCCACCTAACCGGCACATCTTTGGACTGTGGGATGAAACTGAAGCACCCAATATATCTCAGAACATGCCATATGTAATAAACCTTTACTGAGTTTCCAAATGGTGCCTTGCTCCTGCCAGCCTTTCCACTCTTAATCCCAGTAATTTAGACAAACATCAATAAGAAATATTGGTAACAGTTAATTTACCCATGGCTTTTCAGCTGGTCGCAGTGGACCCAGCCACACATGTTGGCAGTGTGGAATTAAACCAAAGAGTCAACCTGACAATGGAGTAAGATTCAGAAACCAGCAAAGGATGACCAAGTATTGGTGAGCAGGAGAAATATTGTATGAAAGTTAATGAGGAAGAGATAAATAAAATGATTATAAGTGATCTACAATAATGTTAAAGAGGGAAGAGAGCAGCAAAACCTAACATGGGGTTCTATTCGAGATTGAGCCAGGAGAAAGTATCATGGGGAATGAAGGAAATGGTAGAGATTGTAAACTAATAGTTTGGCTAAATTATATTTGGGTGCTGTGGTTCCCATTGTCCCAATTAAAAGGTTGGGACTTAAAAGGTGTAAAGGGCCCATCGTGGGGATGAATGGCTGCTCCACTGTCCTGTAATAGACAAGCAGCCATTAATAGGCTGGAGGGAGATTACTTTGGACTGTGGGATGAAACTGAAGCACCCAATATATCTCAGAACATGCCATATGTAATAAACCTTTACTGAGGGGGCATAGCTTTAAATTAAGGGAGGGTAGGTATAGGACAGATGTTAGGGGTAGGTTCTTTACTCAGCGAGTCGTGAGTTCATGGAATGCCCTGCCAGTAGCAGTGGTGGACTCTCCCTCATTATGGGCATTTAAGCGGGCATTGGATAGGCATATGGAGGATAGTGGGCTAGTGTAGGTTAGGTGGGCTTGGATCGGCGCAACATCGAGGGCCGAAGGGCCTGTACTGCGCTGTATTCTTCTATGTTCTATGTTCTATGTTCTACTGCACCTCAGGGACAGGAGGTTCTGCCTCACAGAGCTGGTGATCTATCATAAACTGTCAGCTCTGAATGTACCAGTGTCACCAATGGGAGTAGTGGCTATGTACTACTGGCACTGCACTCTTGTGATAAAAAGATCAGCTGAAGTGTTTCATGGTCAGTGAGGGGGGCAAGGAGGCAGGTAGGAGCTGAGGTTTGGGGGGCCATAAAGGCTGAGTATACCGAGGGATTACACCATGTGCAGCTGCCTCAATGTGCTCGTATGGACCAAGGAAGTGTGAATCTCATTTCCCACCACCAGTCCTATTGAAGTGGCCACTTTGTGTAGCTCTCTCCTACTGCCATTTGAACATTGGTGGTGGTGTGTTGAGGCCGTCAATAGAGTCATAGAGATGTACAGCATGGAAACATACCCTTCGGTCCAAAAGCAGTCACTTTCGGGCCCACCGATAGTTGGGCCACCTGACACTATCCATAGGCTGGCACAATTGGGATACAGGTAAATGGATACACAACAGACATTCTGCCTGCTAGTTTTAATGCTGCTCCAGTTCAAAGCCATTAACACCAACTCATCAAAACCTACTCTTTTTTGTCAGCTTTTGCAATACAAAATACAAAATAACAGCCCCAGTGAATTGGAAATAGGAGGAATAAGTCAATCAGGGTGGTGCTGGGAAAGCACAGCTGGCCAGGCAGCATCCGAGGAGCAGGAGAGTCGATGTTCGAGCATTCGCTCGTCATCAAGAATTGACCGGCTGTGCTTTTCCAGTGCCACACTATTTGACTTTGATCTCCAGCATCTGCAGTCCTCCCTTTCTCCCTGGTTGGAGGCATAACACTGTTATTTATGAAAAGAGGAAGAAAGAAAATAGAGAAAAAAAGATCTGTTAGCTTAATGTCTGATGTTGGAAAATGTTGAAATCTAATACTGGTGAAGTGATAACAGGGTATTTTGATAAATCATAACATCGCTGGACATTGTCAATGTGGAAGAGAACTCAAGTTTGCAAGTCTATTAACATTGAGGCTGAAACTAACATAATAGATAAAAGAAAATCAGTGGATATGATATATTTGGATTTTCAAAAAGCATTCAATAAAATACTATGAGACAGGTCCATTAATTGATTTTTCCAAGTTAGGGGTAATAAAACAGCATGAGGACAGATAACAGAGAATGGGAATAAAGCTTGGAAAGTTGCTTCTTGTGAGGTGTCCCATGGACGAATACTTAAGTATCAGCTATTTATCATCTATTAATTATTTAGATAAATAAACAATATAATACAATCAAGTCTATTGTTGATATACAGCTATGTGAGAAATTAAGTTGTTAGGTGCATTGAAAGTACCTGCAAAGCAACAGAAATAGCTTTGTTGAGTGGGCAATAAGGTCACAGATGGTAGTATAATGTGACAAAATGTGAAGTTCTTCACTTTGGTAGGTAGAATTGCAAAAAAAAACCTTATTTAAAGAGCAAGACACTATTAAATTTTATTAATCAGGTGGATTTAGGACTCTTTGAGATGATACATAACATTGACGATTAGATACAGCAAAGAACTAGCAAGACGATTGATATTTTAGAATTTATTGCAAGAGGATTGAACGACAATAGGAGGCTTGATGTAATTCTGCAGGGTTTTGGTGAGAGCTGTGGAGCTTTGGTCTCTGCACCTAAAGAGAGATAAATTAGCCTTAGAGATAGTATATGAAAGTTTAAATGATTCATTACTCATATGAGTGGATGTCCAATGAAGAGAGATTATATTTAGTGAACCTTTAAGTTCAGACAGATAGAAACGGGCTGAACAGAATATATTCTGGGGAATCTAAAACTGGCGGTCATTCTAGGAATCATATAGGGTAGAGATTAAGAGAACTGTGAATGTTTGAGATTTTCTCTCCTATGTTTATTCAAGGCTGAGGTTGAGCAAGGCTGAGATCAATTGTTTTTTGGACTTTACAGAAGTCAAGAGATATGAGAATGAGGTGGAAAGTTGACAGAGAAGACCAGACATGTTTGGATGATGATTGATGATTGCATTGTCTCTTGTTATTCTTATTTCTAACTTTGTTTTTAGGATTCCTACATCCTCATGCAAAATTTTAATTTCCCCCACATCTTTTGCATCTGAAGGCCATATTAGTTTGAGACACAAGTCCTGAGAATTTTGCAAATTTCTGACAACTAAATTACACTCTTAGCCAACTTGTACTGAATTGTATTTTTTTATAACACTGAATCAAAATTTCAACACTTTTCCTCGAGATTTCCCATTAAATTTACTGTGTTAAGACTTGAAATTAAAATTTCTCCTGCAAATACTCCTGATGAAATTGTTACTTTTTGGCATTCCTTTTTTTCTGAGATGGTCCCTTCCATTGGTAATGTCTACTCATGGACATGTAAAGGGAGGCAATGACTTTGTGATGTTATTGCTGGACTGTTAATCCAGAGACCACGGTAATATTCTGTGGCAACGGGGTTTGAATCCTGTCATGGTAGATGGTAGTATTTGAATGGTATAAATGTCTGGAATTAAGAGTCTAATGATGACTATAAAACTAGTGCAAATTTTCAGGAGAAAAACCCATCTGGTTCACAAATGTCTTCCAGGGAAGGAAACAACCATTACATTTGGTCTGACCTACACGTGACTCGAGAGGCACAGCAATGCCTTCAGCCCATGAATGAATAAATAAACATTATTTAATCATAAATTAGCAACTTATTAGGTCATGAATAACCAATTATATGACAACATCAACATGTGAGTTTTTTAATTGGGATATGAGACCTGGAAATTACATCAAGCCTCCTATTGTCGTTCAATCCTCTTCCAATAAATTCTAAAATATCAATCGTCTTGCTAGTTCTTTGCTGTATCTAATCGTCAAATGCATATGAAGAAGATATCATATAATTGTATTGGATTGCCTTACCTAAATCATCATTGATGACTCGGGAGGTCATGTTGCGGCTGTACAGGACATTGCTTAGGCCACTATTGGAATGCTGCATGCAGTTCTGGTTTCCCGGCTATAGGAAAGATGTTGTGAAAATTAGAAGGGTTCAGAAAAGATTTACAAGGATACTGCCAGGGTTGGAGGGCTTGAGCTACAGGAGAAGCTGAATAGGCTGGGCTGTTCTCCCTGGACCATCAGAGCCTGATGGATGACCTTACAGAGGTTTATAATATCATGAGGTGCATTGATAGGGTAAATAGACAAGGCATGGGGGAATCCAAAGCTAGAGGGCATAGGTTTAAAGTGAGAGGGGAAAGATTTAAAAGGGACCTCAAGGGCAACTTTTTCATGTAGAGGAGGTTGTGTGTATGGAATGAGTTGCCAGAGGAAGTGGTGGAGGCTGGTACAATTGCAACACTTAAAAGGCACCTGGATGGGCATATGAATAGGAAGGGTTTAGAGGGATATGGGCCAAGTGCTGGCAAATTGGACTGCATTTATTTAGGATATCTGGTCGGCATGGACTAGTTGATCTGAACGGTCTGTTTCTGTGGTGTACATCTCTATAACTCTCTGACTCTACTTGTTTAGTGAATGTTTGCCTGTTTGCTGGGAGCTTGAATTCAGTGGGCGTTATCGTAGATATAAAAACCTGCATTCTGTCTTAAATGGACAGCGGCAACTTGACTTGCACTTGTTAATAGCAATCAAAATCACTTGAAGAGGCAAAGTGAGACAGATCCTGAGAGAAGTACAATGATGGACAATTGTAATATGGCCAAAGTTCACAAAAGGTGCTTTCTTTCATTTGTAATAAATTTTAAAACATATTCAGTATGGCTTGCATCAGCAATAAATGGAATAAAAGAAGATTCAGGAAGGCTTTTCTGAAATGAACAGGCATTTTTCAGTTCTGTTTGGGAACACATAATCACAAGGTTGCGCATTATCTTACGTATTCAAGGAAACATTCCAGTGATGTGACTCATTGAGTTGGAAACACAAGCTGCGTAATGTTTCTTCCAATAGTCACTTGCATGCTTTTTCATTGACTCATGTTGCGAGAGAGCTGCTGGTCATTTGTACAGCAATGTCAGGGCTCACTGCTAACCTGTTTATACTTGCAGGAAATAAAGATCATTGTTGAAGACGACATGAGTCAGTTGCATGAGTCTCCTAAGAACCTAGTGCAGTGGAGCCAGAACAAAATGGGTAGCAATAATCCCAGTTCACATCCAATGTCAACACTTCTCTGTACCTGTATGAGGAGTGCACATGTATTAGTTATGAAAATCAACATAGCATTTGCACTCAGGTGATCAATAAAAAACGCTGAAACTGGGAGCATTGAAATCTCTAAATACTGTCTAGAATTTGTTCTCAGATTACCTACGAATTTAATGGCATCTCTGTTGTTAGTGGATAGATGATTAAGCCAAAAGGAAAAAAATATATAAATTGCGAATTATAACAAGTTTCTGTATGATTTGTTTTGCATTGCTGTTAGTCTTCTGAAAACTGCAGTTCATCTTTCCGTGTTTGAGTTTGCCAAATGTCCATAGCATTGCTCCTTAAATTCATGCTTAAAGTTAGCACTGCTACTTTACAGTGTAAGTACTGTTTTAACGAGGAGATTTATATTGATGCATTGACTTCAGCTCAAAATGAGAACAATAGAAAATATTGAATCTCAATCTTGCAGTTATTAAATTGTTCTTAGATACTTTTTGCTTTAGAACTTAAATTAATTTGCTTACTTTTTTTTGTCCTTTTCTCTCTCTCAGCCCCATCTTTCTTTCCCTCCATTTTGCATCTTGTACCCAATTCAACACCAATTAACTTTAGTTCAATTGTTTTCCTGTTCCTTTTCAAATTTTTAACTCTAATTGGTTAGGAGAATAGTCTGTTGGCTCCACCATTCAAACCGGTCTGATATATCTCGTTGCTCTAGTTAAAAGCTCATATTTGAGGAAACTTAGAGGGTGAAAGATTTTCTGGCTGAACAATAGACTAGTGTGTTCTGGATTATGAGTCAAGGTACAATTACTTTTATACATATATATATGAAAGACTACTCATATATAAAGTAGTCTTTCATATATTATTCAGAAAGAAAGTCTTGTCACCCTTTCAGATATAATAGATACGTTCAAAAAGATCCAGATGATTTGTCTTCCCACCAAAACTCACAAAGTATTTGTTTTTATATAACTTTCTCCCTATAATTACAGTTACTCAAACCTTACCTCATAAATGAAAACTCCACCAGGCAACTCAGCTTTAGATGTGAGAAAAAAATAACTCAAGGCTCTTCAAAACCAGGCACAGTAATTGAAGGATGCCTTTAATAATGTATGATAGGAAAAATAAATGATTTAATTTTAATTGACAAGACTCAGTTGATCTCTTTAAACTGAGAATGAAGCATAGTTTTGATGATCAGTTTTCTCACCTGATAATTAGACCTGTTAAAATAATGATAATTAACAGTTACTCTGTGTGAGACAGCAGAATTTAAAGCAGATGAATCGTTTTTAATTAGAGTATGAAACATCTTATTCGAAAGTGAGTTGTTATGATCTGCGATTTCTATGTCATCAAAATGTAGCACCTTAAAGGGCATTGGTAACTGTTTCTAGTGTAACTTTCAGAAGGGAATTGGATAGGGCACTTTGAAAAGGAAACATTTACAGGGCTGTGAATAATTGCAGCAGAGTGGGACTTATCACATCAGTCTTTGGAAGTTTTAAAGGCTGGATCATGACAACAAGTCATCATGGTGTAAGATCCAGCAGGTAGACTTGCTGTGCCTTTCCTGGCTGGAATACATAAAGCTGCTTAGTCTCGTATGGTAGAGGAAAGCCATCTAGTTGACCAATGAGAAGAGTCCCTTGACTTGAACAAAATCTAGTTCATTTGGACAGAACCTTCCCAGGGCCTAACCAACATGAGAAATTTTGGAGAAGTGCAAAGGAAACAAGTGAGACCTTTGTCCACATTGGGAGCAACAAGTCACAATTTCCAACTAAATTCTGGATGTCAAGCTGAGATTCATGCTAAAGAGCTGTGAGAAGCCTGTTAACAGGGATTACTGCTCATTATCACCCTCATTACAACCTGTTCGCTCCTCATTCATATGAAGATTTCCACTCTACCACCTGCCAGATTGAAATAAGATACTGAGAATTCCTGACATGAAATACAGTGTGGGTACTTGGAGACTCCAGCTTGTGTTTATCTCCATCATGGAGATCTAGAACCAATGTTTCAGGGCACAGCCTATGGGCAGTCCATGATTTCCGGTATCTGAGATTTGCCAGTCTCTCTGCACCATTGTGGTGCATTTCTGATGAAATTAAAGTATGCTTCAGCATTTCAATGTGACAGTTCAGAGTGCACTGTCATTGCAATGCTGCTACATGGATACTCTGCACTGAGGGACGGGTATTCAGCTCATATCTCTGGCCTGTTTGCTTGCTTTCTTAGCAATCATTCCCTTAATGCCTAGCTGGATGTTTACAACTATTGTGCTAACAGGCACACAGTACTTCAACCTTGACTTATCTTTCAGCACAGCCACAAAGCCAAGAAGCTTGTTCTGGTTGTCAGCAGTCGTCAGTCACTTGGGTGGATGTGTTTCTCTCTGGCACTATGCTCTGTCACTCTCTCATCTCCATCATGTGCCAGCAGCTTAGACAGTAAATGCAAAAACTCACACATTTCAATTCAAATTTGCACAATGATTGCTATAAAATACATCCTTACTTCTCCTTTTTCTAATGTGACCCCATTTTGGTGCCCTTGGATTTTGAGTGACCGCAGAGTGAACATACAGGGGCATGAGAGCTGTTAAGTGAGGGAGGGGGTGGGGGTGCGGAAAGGTTACAGCTGCAACAAGGGTCAGAAGATTAAATTGCTGAGAAACTGGGGGAGGGGAGGTGGTTGTGGAGACAAACTTCAGTTCTTGAATGAGGTTGAGGGGATCAGTAATTGAGCACTGAGGGAGTTTATGAAAAAATAGAGTTTCTTTAAAAGGAAAGTTTACACCTACCTTTTCAGAGACATTCTCTTGAAGCAGCAGTCAAACCTCAGGCAAATGCTCCACTGGGACAAACCAACTGATAGACCAAACACCAAGGATGTCTAGCCTGGGGCATCCCTTGCAAGAATTCCTCAGGGAACATGTGTAAGACAAGGAGAATCTTCTCATTGGACAACTGGGTGGTTTTCCTCTACCACATGAGACTAAGCAGGCCCTGGATAATGTCCTCGGCCCTACCAGCTTCATCCGTAACCATTCCCCCATCATAAAGACAGGATTGCATAATGTTTAGCGCGCCATTCACACGCCCTCAGATACTGATGCAGTCAGTATCCATATGGAGCAAGACAAGGACAACATCCTGGCTTGGATTATTAAGTGATGAGTAACTGATGAGGAATTCCTGATGAAGGGCTTTTGCCCAAAACATTGATTTTCCTGCTCCTCAAATGCTGCCTGACCTGCTGTGCTCTTCCAGCACCACACTCTTAAAACTCACAGCACACCAAGTGCCAGGCAAAGACCATTTCAATCTTTCCTTGACATTCAATGGTATTCACAGCTTTGAATCATCAACCGTCAACTCCTGTATGTTACCATTGAGCAGAAATGGAACTAGTCCAGCCACGTAGATAACGTGGCTAAAATGGCAGATCAGAGGTTAGGTATTTTATATGAATTATCACAACTCATGATTCCTCAAAGCCTGTTCACCACCTCCATAAGTCAGGAACGCAATGGTATATCCTTCCACAATCTCGATACATGCAGCTCCAACAACACTCAGGAAGTTTAATACCATCCAGGATAAAGCAACCACTTGATTGACACCCATCCTTCATATATCATTAATTTGTTTCACAACTGCTGCATCTGTGTACAGTCAAAAAAGATGCACTCCAGCAGCTCACAACTCACCTTCCAATCCTGCAAATTCAAGAAGGATAAAGGCAGTAGATGCGTGGAAACGTCATTAACTGGAAGTTCCCTTCCAAGTCACACACCATTCTGATTTGGAACTCTATTGAAAATATTTCATTGCTGCAAATCCTTGGAATGCTTCCTAACAGCACTATTGGTGTACCTACCTGTTAGTGATGGCAGTGATTCAGGAAGGCATCTCACTACTACTTTCTCAATGTGAATAAAAAGTCCAGAATACATATACAACTTTTAAAAAAAAGCTAAAGGAGCTTTGCTGTTGTCAGGAATCAGTTTGTAGTCCATGGCTTTTACCACTATCTCAGACCTCATGACTCCAAAATCCTCCAACCCAGTCAGAGAAACCCTCAAATACTGACTTCAAAATTTCATGAAAGCAACAGTTTGCAGTGTTTCCACATGGACCCTAGTGTTATGGAACTGATCGTATTGCGGTTGATACCTTTCGATTTATCAAGTTATGTGGCATACAGCAAACCATTATAAACAGTTCTGGTTTGTGGACTATGCTGAACAATATTTGTGCATTGCAACCACTGGTCCTGATCAAACAATTGAGCCAAATTGATTTCAGTTAAATCAGCCACTGCAGGAGAGTTCCTGAGAAGTGTTATGAGCCAAGTGTTTAGAAAATGTCCCTTGTTCTGAAGATGCCTGCTTCTTACTTGCTGTACAGGGACAAAGAAGGAGAATAGGAATAATCTAAAATTGTGAAATCAACTGTCAGAAAAGCAGGCAGGACCAGTCTTAAAAAAATGTGCTGCTTGGTGATAACGTATACCATACACGTGGTTGGATGTTAATGGCATGGGGAGCAGACAGCTTGTTTGAAGGAGCACTTGGGATAAAACTAATCTGTAAAGACCCTAAAGCACTATCCTGCTGTTTCATGTTATCCTCAGTGGAAAGAGATTAAAGTCTTTCTTTTAGTAAACATGGCTTCAGACAACTGTTCACTTCAAACACTAACTGCAGATTGACTGATGTACCTGGTATGCTTCCTGGGGATTGAAAAGTAACCAGAGGCAGAGAAGTGCAGGGCTGCAGGACGAGGACTGTCATGGATATTGGAGTGATAGCTGGGAATGTGGCATGCAGATCTTGTGGGGAACGATCTAACTCTGTGACAACCTCCCAAATGCTCCATCTCCTTGCTTCTCCCACTTGCATAACACCCTTGTCCTCTTGCCAGACTGGATTTGTCACGAGAATCTTCATGTAAAAAAATGCAAGTAGTTCTGTAAGTTTTCAGACAGTCATACAACCACTTTGAACTGTCTGAAATTATGTAAGACACAAAGACACACCATCTGATATCAGCTAAACATAACCTGTATCTGTCAAATGTTTTGCAACGGAATAGAGATATACCCCCTAGAATTACTAAAAAACATTCTTTCGTAGAATGTGAGTGTCACTAGTTAGGTAACTTGTTCCACATCTTTAACATTCTTTGAAAGGCTTCAATGTTGTATTTGTTACCTGCTAAAAGGAATACAGTCCATTGTTTGTGGGCCTGTTGACAAAGCCGTGATTCAAATTTATCACAGTGATGTGTACGCTGAGATCAATTTAACTCTGTTTGAATATTTTAAGGCTGAATCCTTTAGTCATTTTAGCTGTGCCCAAGTTGTGAGTCTTTTGGAGGGTTTTTTGTCACAAGATCTAATGAGATTTCTCACCCCCAAATCCGCCTCATTAATTGCCTCTCATGCTCCGATGGCATCTGATCGGATTTGATTTTCACCTTATGATAATGTGTGCCATTCCCAGAACAATTCGTGCAGCGGATATTCCAGACTTCCCTGGTGCTCTCACCTGCACTGCTTCTGGAAGTGCATTGTGGTTCCAGACAAACACTGTCAGTGCAGAGCTGCCTTTGCACATGTGCTGACATTTTCTGCAGACATGGTAGACAGGGGGAAATTGCTAGCCTGCTTTGTGGGCAGAGTTCTGGAGGTCCTGCTGGACAGGATGTTGCAAGGCTCCCTTCTTTCCCAGGATCAGCAGTTGAGACGACAGCACAAACCAGACTATTCTGGTCCAAAGTTATTATCCAGGTTAAAACAGCATCAGCTGTCTAGAGAAATATTCGGTCCCTTGGGAATATCCCTCACCACTCGGCCAAGACAAATCCCAACATCTTCCCTCAGATACCTCACACTCACTCTGTCTTTGCTATTGTACCCACCTGCCACCAAGGCTCATGCTCTACTGCTCTCACCATTGCCTGCAACATATGCTCCAGGTAACCCGCTGTCACTCACCCCAACCCCAACACCACCAACCCTGTGTCTATCTGCACTACCGACTCACTCATTCAGGATACCTTCCAACTAACACCAAGAGTAGTAGCCACTCACTTTCATACCCCATCAGGTAGGTTCTAGGTGAGTGACACTTTTATTGCAAGCGTAGAGTCCAGAAATGCAGCCTGGCCCAATCCATCAGCTGGGGCCGTGTCTCTAAATGCACAGTGTCCTTGCTGCAGAATTACAGAGATAGTTGTTGGTGTAGCCCAAGGTGTAGCACTGAAATGCAGGTGTCCTGTGAGTGCAGCAGAGATGTGGCATGAGAGTTCTTAAAGGTTGGCACATATTGGATGCCAATGTTTGTGGACATGGTGTATGTGTGTGGCCAGTGCCCACAGATGCTGCCCTGTGATACTGGGGTGCAGTTTTCAAGATGGAGGTCATTCAAAGCAAACGATGAACTGAATCCTCTAGGAGATTGTCTGGTTTCCTTGCCGGGTTTTCCCAACATTGACCTTGTTTAGCCAGTCTGGTAAGATTGGATGCTGAAATTAATGAGGTTAGAGAGGCTGTAATGAGGCATTTAACAATCAGTAGTGACTGTCAATTTTGTGACTCCAGATAGGAACATTCAATTTCTGATTTTTGAGACTTTAAGAGTATAATTTCAATCAGAAGGTGATTGAAATTTCTGCCACTAGTTGGTAAACTGGTGTGAAACCTGTGTTGCTCCACTCTGGGAGGCCTGTCTGATGACCATGTAATCAGGGTACATGCCTGGACTCTCAGTTCATTTAGTTCTCAGTGGGGTCAGGGTTAGGATTGATACCTAATCAGAGGATGGTACCTCTAACGTGCTACCATTAAAAATGGAGGTCACTAGCACCTTGGCCTGCAGGATGGACTCATAGTGAGTGGGATGGGGAGGGAATACCAGATTTTTGATCCGGGAGCCATGAAGGAATGGCAAAATGTTCCAAGTCAGGATGGTGAGTGGCTTGGAGGGAAATCTTAGCTGGTGGTGTTCCCATGTATCTGTTGCCCTTGTCCTTTTAGATAGAAGTGGTCTTGGGTTTGGAAGTGGTCTTGGGTCTGAGGATCTTTGGTTAATTTCTGCAATGCATCTTTTAGGTAGTACACACTACTGCTAATGAGATTTAGTGGTGATGGAAGAGGATGCTTGTGGATGTGGTGCCAATTAAGTAGACTGCTTTCTTCTGGATGGTGTCAAGCTTCTAGAGTACTGTTGGAGCTGCACTCTTCCAGGCAAGTGAGTAGGATTCCATCACATCCTGACTTGTACATCTTGGTCAGGCTTTGAGGAATCAGGAGGTGAGTTACTTGCTGTGGTATTTCCAGTCTCCGACCTGCTCTTGTTGTCAATGTCTTTATGTGATTAATCGAGTTGAATTTGATTAATGATAGCTCCCAGGATGTTGATAGTGTGGGATTTTGTGATGGTAACATCATTGAACATCAAGAGGAATGATTAGATTGTCTCTTATTGGAAATGGTCATTGCCTGGCATTTGTGTGGCATGAATGTTACTTGCCAATTGTCAGCTCAACCTGGATATTGTCCAGATCTTGTTGCATTTGAACATGGACTGTTTCAGTATCTGAACGGTCACAAATGGTACTGAACATTGTGCAATCATTGGCAAATATCCCGACTTCTGACCTTATGATGGAAGGATGATCTTTGATGAAGCAGCTGAAGATGGATGGGTTTAGGACACTACCCTAAGGAACTCCTGCAGAGATGTCCTAGAGCTGAGATGACTGACCTCCCATAACCACATCCTTCTTCCAATGTGGTAGGTATGATTCCAGCCTCCAGAGAGTTTGCCCTCTGATATTCACTGGTATCAGTTTTGCTAGAATCATGATTTTGAGATGCTGATGTTGGATTGGGGTGTACAAAGTTAAAAATCACACAACACCAGGTTATAGTCCAACAGGTTTAATTGGAAGCACTAGCTTTCGGAGCGCCGCTCCTTCATCAGGTGGTTGTGGAGTGCACAGTTGTAAGGCACAGAATTTATAGCAAATATTTACAGTGTGATGTAAATGAAATTATACATTGAAAAATACTTTGATTGTCTGTTGAGTCTTTCATCTGTTCGAATACCATGATAGTTTCACTTCTTTCATGTGTAATCACAAAACTTTTTTTAAAAAGTTGCATTCTCAGGTTAACTGTAACAATTGGTGTTAGCTAGACAATATGTTGAAGGTGTTAGCCCCCTGTGTTCTCTGTCTGTGCCATGATGTTTAGATTGATTCTAATCTAAAAAATGAGATAACAGAGTTTTACATGAATTCATGCAATTTTTGAGCAAAGTACAGTGTAACTCTGCAAGTACAAATTCACCCCACAAAATGTATGTATATGTGTGCATGTGGGTCTTTGTGTCTGTGCTTGGGGAGTTGTGAATGTGAGAGAATGTGTATATGTGTGTGTATGTGAGTGTAGAGTGTCTTAAGTCTGTGAGGGGGTACATGTGTGAGTGTGGGAGTGTGTGTGTGTGTTTGGGGT
>NC_057733.1:24949713-24950816 GCF_004010195.1 Chiloscyllium plagiosum | reverse complement strand
ATGAACCCAAGGTCCCGGTTGAGGCCCTCCCTATGAGTACTGAACTTAGCTATCAGCCTCTGCTTGGCTACTTTTCGCTGCTGCCTGTCCCGAAGTTCGCCTTGGAGGATGGTCACCCGAAGGTCCGAGGTTGAATGTCCTGAACCACTGAAGTGTTCCCCAACTGGGAGGGAACCCTCCTGTCTGTTGATTGTTGTGCGGTGCCCATTCATCCGTTGCTGTAGCCTTTGCTCGGTTTCCCCAATGTACCATGCCTCTGGGCATCCCTGCCTGCAACGTATAAGATAGACAACGTTGGCTGAGTTGCATGAGTACCTGCCATGTACACCATGAGAGGTGTCCCCACACGTAATAGTGGTATGTCCACACTCTGACACGTCTTGCAGCGTCTACCATGACAGGGTTGTATGGAGTTGTCCTGAGAGCCGGGAAGCTTGCTACGCACAATGATCTGTTTGAGGTTTGGCGGTTGTTTAAAGGCAAGCAGTAGAGGTGCCCTCATCCCATGGACTTCTTGTGTAGGCGACTTCTACTGCCTTCCAAAGATACACAAAGCCAACACACCAGGACATCCCATTGTATCGGGCAATGGGACCCTGTTTGAGAATCTCTCCGGCTATGATGAAGGCATCTTGAAACCTATTGTACAGGGGATCTCCAGCTTCTGTTGCGACACTACGGAATTCTTACAGAAATGCAGCACCCACGGACCAGTTGAACCGGGAACATTCCTCGTCACAATGGACATTTCCGCACTCTACACCAGCATCCCCCACAAGGATGGCATTGTGGCAACAGCCTCAGTACTCAACACCAACAACTGCCAATCTCCAAACACCATCCTACAACTCATCTGCTTTATCCTCCATCACATCTTCACCTTTGACAACCAGTTCTTCATCCAGACACATGGAACAGCCACGGGGACCAAATTTGCACCCCAATATGCCAACATCTTCATGCACAGATTCGAAGAAGACTTCTTCTCTACGCAGGATCTCCAACCAAAGCTATACACCAAGTACATTGATGACATTTTCTTCCTCTGGACCCATGGCGAGGAGTCACTGATAAAACTACACAGTGATATCAACAAGTTTCAT